>NW_008709379.1:4103463-4289168 GCF_000327385.1 Lottia gigantea
TTTCAATATCAGAATTAGATGAGATTGGGAGAGATCTTTCTTTTCAATATCAGAATATTAGATGAGATTGCGAGAGATCTTTCTTTTCAATATCAGAATATTAGATGAGATTGCGAGAGATCTTTCTTTCCAGTGTCAGAATATTAGATGAGACTGCAAGAGATCTCTCTTTTCAATATCAGAATTAGATGAGATTGCGAGAGATCTTACTTTTCAATATCAGAATATTAGATGAGATTGCGAGAGATCTTTCTTTTCAGTGTCAGAATATTAGATGAGATTGCGAGAGATCTTACTTTTCAATATCAGAATTAGATGAGATTGTGAGAGATCTTACTTTTCAATATCAGAATATTAGATGAGATTGCGAGAGATCTTACTTTTCAATATCAGAATATTAGATGAGATTGCGAGAGATCTTACTTTTCAATATCAGAATATTAGATGAGATTGCGAGAGATCTTACTTTTCAATGTCAGAATATTAGATGAGATTGCGAGAGATCTTACTTTTCAATATCAGAATATTAGATGAGATTGCGAGAGATCTTACTTTTCAATATCAGAATTAGATGAGATTGCGAGAGATCTTACTTTTCAATATCAGAATATTAGATGAGATTGCGAGAGATCTTACTTTTCAGTGTCAGAATATTAGATGAGATTGCGAGAGATCTTACTTTTCAATATCAGAATTAGATGAGATTGCGAGAGATCTTACTTTTTAATATCAGAATATTAGATGAGATTGCGAGAGATCTTACTTTTCAATATCAGAATATTAGATGAGATTGCGAGAGATCTTACTTTTCAGTGTCAGAATATTAGATGAGATTGCGAGAGATCTTACTTTTCAATATCAGAATATTAGATGAGATTGCGAGAGATCTTACTTTTCAGTGTCTGAATATTAGATGAGATTGCGAGAGATCTTACTTTTCAGTGTCAGAATATTAGATGAGATTGCGAGAGATCTTACTTTTCCATGTCAGAAATTAGATAAAATGGCAATAAATCTCACTTTTCAATGTCAGTATTGTAATTGAGACTGCAGGAGATCTTATTTTTCAATGTCAGAATAATAGATGAGATTGCAAGAGATCTCACCTTTCAATATTAGAAATTAGATGAGACTGAAAGAAATCTCACTTTTCAATGTCAGAATATTAGATGAGATTGCGAGAGATCTCACTATTCAATGTCAGAATAACAGATGAGACTGAAAGAAATCTCACTTTTCAATTCAGAATATTAGATGAGATTGCGAGAGATCTCACTTTTCAATGTCAGAATAACAGATGAGACTGAAAGAAATCTCACTTTTCAATTCAGAATAATAGATGAGATTGCAAGAGATCTTACTTTTCAATATCAGAATATTAGATGAGATTGCGAGAGATCTCACTTTTCAATGTCAGAATAACAGATGAGATTGAAAGAAATCTCACTTTTCAATTCAGAATAATAGATGAGATTGCGAGAGATCTCACTTTTCAATGTCAGAATAACAGATGAGACTGAAAGAGATCTCACTTTTCAATTCAGAATAATAGATGAGATTGCAAGAGATCTCACTTTCAATGTCAGAATATTAGATGAGACTGATAGAGATCTCCTTTTTCAATGTCAGAATATTAGATGAGACTGAAGAGATCTTATTTTTCAATGTCATAATATTAGAGAGATTGCAGTAGATACCACTTTTCAATGTCAGAATATTAGATGAGATTGCGAGAGCACTCACTTTTCAATGTCAGAATATTAAATCTTGAACATGTGATGAACAAAGTTTCCCAACCTTTGATCACAACACTGCAATATAGCCTGAATTTATCATTTCAAAATATGTGGTACCTATCTGCTATTTGTTAAGTCTTCGAGGATTCGGAGCATTACTTACTCCATTGCAGACTATTCTCAAATATGCGCAACATGACAATAAATCTCCTTCCATCTCACCATCGCTCTATCTCTTCTCTTCTATTTGGCAATTCCTTAAGTCGCAATGTTCATTTTTTTTTTTTTTCTACTGTTCATAAGTTTATTTCTCTGTCCAGGCGTTTTGACTATTAATACTGCCGATATATACTCTCCCTACTACTGTATAACTTAGAATATGTCGCCACTTTACACCAATGAATAGATTTCCAGCCTTATTTACAGATTTCATTACACCTATTTTACTATAATATAATATAGACTTGCTGTTGCACAAATTCAAATATTCTTTATCCTAAAAAATTGTAAATTATTTTGTATATTGACATGGTCGAAACAGACTAATATAATCATTATGCTTGTCTCTGGATCGACTATTGTGTATTCATGTATTGTATTTTTCTCGTTATATTTTGTACTTTGTATAGAAATAAATATTGTTTAAACTAAGTCTTCAATTAACTTAATTGTTTTAATAAATCTTAGGGCTTTCTTTTCTAATAGGTATAGCCTGAGGTCTTAAGTTGATCTCATTCTCTTTGATAAGAATCCACAGATTTTGACCATTTAAGATCTATTGTTTGGCAATTTGCTTTAGTGGTATGTTCAGTTTTTACGTGTATGATATAATAGTACTGTTGGTGTAAGGAATGGAGGAAGATTAATATGTAAATTGTAGTAAGAAGAGGGTGATAAAGATTTGACAGATGATGTGTTATAATCAATATTATCTTGATTATATTAACGTATCTTAACATCTTCTGACTGATCACTTAATAAAACTCTTTATCTTGTCAATAAAATTGTCTCAGAGTTCCTCCGTATTTTATATATATATATTATATTTTACATAGAATAGCTTTGAATCTCATGTAAAACTTCCATATATTACACTTAATGCCACTCAGCGATTTTGTGTGTCAATTTAGCATTCTTTTGGTTGCTTAATGTGATTTTATTCCAGATATCTCTATATGTATAGTAAATATGTATAGTACATATCACAGGAAAACTGTATCACAAGATAATGCTATCTCATGTTATTTTTTGAACAAGACAACCTTGATTGACAAACACACTCTCATACACACATAAAAACAAAACAATAATATCAAGACCATCAAACCAAAAAATGGATTCCAGTTCATATATAATTTATGACTCTACTTCTCAACTGTATTCTAGTAGTAATGTTTATGATTATGGGACTCTTCTGAAGTGACCTTGTTTAAAATACAAAATTTTAAAATATGGATTCCAATTGTCTATATTTTACAATTGAATAAAATATTTTTAAATCTAATCAAAATATAACTAAAGTTTTTTTCAGTTTTGAAAGAGTATAACAAATGAAACTGTCATTGTCTCAAGAAGTTGCAAGTTAAATGATAAGAATGTTTTTAACACCTCAGGGTATTTTAGATCAAATTGTGTTGAAATAATCAAATAAGAACTAAAATTAATCATAAAACTGTCAGTAAAACTGACACAAAAAGGAAAATGAATCCCTTGTCTGTTAAAAACTGGTATAATTGAAGTGAAGTATTGTGAAAGTTGAGCTTAATTTGAGAGCCTCTAGATATCACAGCATCTCATTGAAATCCATTGCAGTCTCATACTGAGAAGTTCACCAAAAACTAACCAAAAACTAACACCCGCCATAAACTGAATGGTCACAGATTCTGACCACCCAGATCCACATCATGATCAAATTTTTGCCAATAAGTAGAACATTAGCAACTATTGCTGGTACAGACTACAGTCAATGATTTATAAGATTCTTCCAGATACTGCCCAAATTAAAACTCTTAAAATCAGACAGTTGCTAGTCAACACACAACTCCTCCTCTCTCCTCCCCTCTCCTTTAGATTTGTTAAAGTAATATCATGAGTCCAAATATAGGGTTCATTAAGGAACTATAATCTAGAACCTTTTACCTTTAATCAATGTATGTCATTTGTCGTATGAATGTCTTAATTGCCTATATGTGTAAAACTTATCACTTAAAAAAAGCCCTTGATGATCTTTGAAAAATTTATCAAGTAATTATTATAAAATCACAGATATTATTTAGCTAATTAAGCCTCAAATTGAGTAATTAATGGAAGAATGACTAAAAAATTCTCCACAGCAGTATTGAAAGGTGTCACTCTATTTACCAAGGACATTTTTCTTTACAAATATCGAAGGTGAACTTTTCTTCACATCATTCTGACTGAAATTAAACAAAAAGGCTAAGTATTGAAAATATGCTTAAGAAAATGTGGCTGTAGGCAGCTCAGTTCAGTCTGTAACTTCAGTGTATTGGAGAAAGTATGAATGATTGTAACTAGTTTTGGATGTTTGGAGTGAACAGACTGTATATCCTTAACAGATTATGTCAATAGGTTTGTAGCTGAAGGCTGGTTACTCTAATCAAAATAAATTGGTATTCTTGTTAAACAAGGACCCCCTGGTAGCTTTACTTTTAATTGAAAACTTGTTTTCGCTACAGAAATCGATCATTTCTGCGTAATTAAATCAGTCAGGCTTTGTTGGAGCTTAATTTAATTATCTACGATGTTTTTGTTAAAATCAAGTGAATTAAAAGGATTTGTGCCGTAATCTTGCCATGTTAATGATTCACTTTCTCAAAACATTTCACAGTAATTTTAACAATCAATAATAAGTAATCTTATTTAAGTATGAAAACATTATTATCGTATGAAGGCCTTTCTGCAGAATACAGTTGGAAACCTTCATTCCCTGAAGATCTTTTCGTTGATACAACTGAGCTACATATAATTCTTTTGAATTCATTTGAAAGTTGGTTTTGATTTTAAATCCAACAGCCTGTTGTTAAGGCCTCTTCTTCAAAACTATACGTTGGAAAATAAAGCCTAGACCAATTTTACATTCTTTTGTCCTATTGCATGTCAAATTCTCATTTAGAAAGAAATAACCAAATGCCCTACAGAAAAAAATGTTCTTGTATGTATTTAAAAGCCAGACAAATGACAAAATAATCTGAAAGTTATTCTCAATTTACAATCTTAGTTGGGAAGAAAACTGTTTTAAATTGTTGAATAGTGAAGAAATTGCTGTCTGATAGATATATAAACGGTTAAATTGAATTTTAGGTGAAATGCAAGAAAGATGTAGTATAGATGCTGGTAAAAGAACTTATTGTTCTGCTCTCTAATTTCACTAAAAACAAATTTCTTATATATCAATTTGTTTGCCTGCTAGGTTACGCTCAGCAGATAATATTATGTACAGTGTATACCTATCCAGTGAAGATTAACAGGAATACCTCTATCATGTTGTCTTGATACAAATACCAACAACAGTGTTCATCACCAACAACAGTGTCAGTGGTAGCATCTTATTGATAAGAGCCCATCTCATGCTGCTGGCATGCCTTTGCAATTATAATCCTTATTAGATCAGCAAGTTTTGGACATGGATATAAACTTAAAAAATATGATATTTATTGCTCATTTTATCAAGTTTGGACGAGATATTTGGTAACTAGAACTGAATCTGCAGAAAAATGAAAAATATGTAAAATGTATGAAAATTGCTGGTATGATAAATGAAATTTTAAATCCCATTAGGTGTTTATTTTTCAATACTTCATAATTTTATTCAGTCAATCAATAATGTGGACAATGTTCTATAGATTTGTTATGTTTAGGATTTAAATTTAGAATAGCACAAATTCTATCTATTATTACAACAGGTTAGAAATAATTGTTCAGAGATAAATTGGAACTGTTTTTCTTTGCAAAATCATGAAATAAATAGATTAGTTTTCTTATAACTCAAAAAATGGTTTCAAATTACTCTGGAATTTTAAAATTTGATAGAATATAGAATTGGTTTTAGACATCAATTTAGTTCATTTTGACAGAAAAAAGTTAAACTATCGTAATTCACTTTTATATTCAAAATGACATTTGAACATTGATTTTTTGTTCTAAAAAGTTATAAGGAATATTTTTTTAAATAAATATAATTTTTTTTCCTTATATGTAGAGTAAATTGTTGCTTTTGATGTGTGTACTAGTGCTTCTGGCTAGTCATAAAATTGTCATGAAATTAAAACTTTTAATCGAATTGTTCCTTGTTTATATAGTTTATTAAATTAGTAAACATGATTCAGACAATTTACAAATAATATTTGCCTGGACAGGATATTTATAATGTTAAGCAATGTTTGCTGTTATATAATTTCTATTATTATTTAGGATTTTTATGATGTTAAGTAATGTTTGATTTTAATAATGTTAAGTAATGTTTGATTTTAATAATGTTAAGTAATGTTTGATTTTAATAATGTTAAGTAATGTTTGATTTTAATAATGTTAAGTAATGTTTGATTTTAATAATGTAATGTTTGTATTATTTAGGATTTTGATGATGTTAAGCAATGTTTGCTTAGACATTATTTTAATAATGTTAAGTAATGTTTGATTTTAATAATGTAATGTTTGCTTACACATGATTTTGAGAATGTATATTGTAATGTTTGTCAGTACAGGATTTTGATTTTTGTTAAGCAATATTTATCAGGACAGGATTTTTATAATGTTTAGTTAAGCAATGTTAAGTAATGTATGAATTGACAAGATTATGATGATGTTCACCAGGACATGATTTCATAAAGTTAAGTAACTTTTGCCAGGACATGATTTTCATAAAGATAAATAAAGTTAATATTCATCAGGACATAATATCATAAAGTTAAGTAACGTTCGCTAGAACATGATTTTCATAACAATAAGTAATGTTTGCTTGAAAACAATTTTTTGGATATTAAGTCTTGTTTGCTGGGAAACGATTTTGATAGGTCATGATATTGGATTATGTTAAGAAATGTTTGCTAGAGCATGATTTTGTCACGAGTATTTCTATATCTTAAGCATATCTTGACAGGAAGTTTTCCTAAAATTTCCATAAGGATTGAAACCAAAGAACATCAGATACATGTAATGAAATGAACAATCAAACACAAAACAAACAAATCTAACTAGAAAGAGTTAAGAAAAAACATAAAATGCAAAAAAACAATAGTTTAAGATAATTTTGTATAGTTTTCTCAAACTCTCTTTTACAGGTTTCTATTGATGTGGAAAAGTCTCTCCTTATCATTCTCTAGTACTGAGAGGACCAGAATAAGGCAGATAAAGCATTGATTTTTATGAGAAAGAAAGAGACTTGTAAATTGATATTGACATGACAGAAATTGTTTTGGCTTTTGTGATTCTTTGGTTTCAATTCTCATGTGATATGAATAACAGTGAAATTTCGAGAAGCCTTCTATTAAACACCCACATTGCATTAAGATATGACCAGAATGAACATTCAACATACACTGTGTCATAAATTATATTTCAAATTGTAGATGACAATTTCACTTACAGTTAATTAATTTCTAAACAAGTGGTTGCCTAGCAAGATACGCCCACTTTCCTGATACATTTTCAGTATATCAAGGGCAGTCACCTATCGGTGTCAAATCATACCAAAAATTTAATTTGTGCGAGATATTGTTGATTTAAACAAACACACATTATTTAATAAAATTCTGACATAAACTGTCACCTCTAACGCTAAGAAATTTTGATGCGTCATGGGCAATAACTCAAATTGTCAAATTTAATCTTGACCAAGATCTCATCATTATTAATGATCATACCAAATTTCATTTAAATCGGATGAAAACTGTGGTCTCTATTGTGTTCACAAACAAATTTTGACGCGTTTTTCATAAATCAAGGGCGATAACTCAAAAACCATTCATTGAAAGATAGCCAAATTCGAACTTGTCCAAGATCTCATCATTATAAATATTCACACCAAATTTCATTGAAATTGGATGAAAACTGTAGTATCTATTGTGTTCACAAACAAATTTTGACACGTTTTTCATAAGTCAAGGGCAATAACTCAAAAATCGTTCATCGAAAGATAGCCAAATTCGATCTTGTTCAAGATCTCATCATTATAAATATTCACACCAAATTTCATTGAAATAGGATAAAAACTGTAGTCTCTATTGTGTTCACAACCAATTTCGACGTGTTTTTTATAACTCAAGGGCAAAAACTTAAAAACCGTTAATCGAAAGATCGTCAAATTCAAATTTGTTCAAGATCTCATGAATATAAATGATCACACCAAATTTCATTCAAATCAGATGAAAACTGTAGTCTCTATCGCGTTCACAAGCCAATTTTGACGCGTTCATGGAAAAATCCTGAATATCGAACTTGTCCAAGATCTCATCAATATAAATGAACCCACCAAATTTCATTCGAATCAGATGAAAACTGTAGTCTCTAGCGCGTTCACAAGTCAATTGTGGACAGACGGACCGATGGACATGGGTGACGACAATATACGTCCACATTATAATATGGGCGTATAAAAATGGAAAGCTTTAGTGATAAGTGTAGAGAAAATTTGAGGAAATATACCAAGATGGTTTGGCTACCTGGACTTGTGTCCAACTGTAACCAAATAACCCATTTCAATATAATATAAATTTATATTTGTTTATATTTTGTACATTTCAGATAGACAAGCTACATGGATCCATATTACTTTCAGTATGAACATAACTCCTTCAGTATTTTGGATATTGACACTTTTCGTGTCAGCCTTTTCTGGACGTGTCATAGCTGATCAAGCTCTCTCGGCTTATGGTGGTAATTTAACTCGGATAGTGAGCAGCAATGAGGTCGAAGATGAACTCTACAGTGAACTAATTGGAATATTGGAGAAATTGGATATCTTATTAATTAAAGCATCTTCATGCCATCGACTTGACAAAATTGTTCGACACATTCAGGATATAAATAGAAAGGATTCCACTCGTGAAGTGGCGGTGACGCTTTATTTTCAGGAAAATTTACTTAATAAATCTCAGGTTGTGACAACTTCTAAATATAGACAATCTCCAAACCTTAAAGCTGTCACGCAGTGTCAGAAACAGCAGTCAGTGATAAGTGATGCTCATTCTTTATTAAGAGATCGTGATAACTTAACAACAACAATGAGTAACAATACAACACTAGGAATTTTAGCTGTTAATGTTAATGATGATTCTGATGATGATTCTACAGGAATGTGTATGTATTCTTTTTATTTTACTAATTATGAGTATGAGCCCTTGACTATTGTAAGTAGCTAGCTATTCCGAAACATCTGTCTCTATTCCAACCTCTGATGAATATTTTGACAATTGTCAGCTAGAGTAGAGTTAGAACAAAAAGACCCTGTTAAATGAAGATTTTCCACACCTCCCTAGATACGTTTTCTCTAACATAATATTGAATTACCTTTAAGATGATTGTAAATTAGTGTTGGGCATCACCATAACTTTCGTTTTGTTAGTATCACGTGGCTCTGTGACCTTTGACCTTTTGGCTGCACATGCAGTTTTATATGGCTGATGCTAGATCAGATTCGCCAAATAAAAACTTTGATGGAACCGGAGATATGACATAAATGGTGTTGGGCTACAAAAATATTCATCTTTCCAAATATACCTGGGTTTTGCAGATCCAGGTTTAAAACACCCACACCTGCAGAGATGCGGAATGTCCCCATTTAACAGGACTTTTTTTTTCTGTCGCTATACCAGCTGACATCTGTCCAAATAGCTACCAGAGGCTGGAATAGACAGATGTTTTGGTCTAGTAGCTAGCTAAAGCCGCATACATTTTAGTTTGTAAAGGGACAGTCAATAAGATGGATGTTACATTACTTAGGTAATGTAGAAGTCCCCTTACCTTTTCTGTCACACATATTGAGAATATAAAATGTCTTTGTGTTTATATTCTATTCCGATAACTAGCAATGGTAGGGGCTCTTACTAATCTCCATTGTTTTGTAAGTGACTTTCTATGTAAGCTTGAGTAACATTCAAGTTACATGTACTATTACAAGTATTACAAGTATTGGATTGGACCAATTTGTATGTCTAACATGATTTAAGTTTTATGGTGATCTTTCACTTCATTGCTGAAAAGAGAAAATTTGAGAACTGCTGATTTATTTGACAATTCTAATCCTATATAATAATAATGAGATACTGTGTCCAACAAGTTGATTTGTGACACAATATCAATGAGCCAGAATTGTTTTATGTATAAAACTGGTGTAATGATTTTATCCCAAACAAATCAATGATTAATTCAAATGTATAGAATCACAAAATGTACATACAGCCATTTTGACAGTCCTAATCCTGTTTGAAAGAAAAACAATTAAACAGCTTAATTTCATGGATTATATTTATAGGAAATGAACGGCTAGGCAAATTGAGAAATGTGAAAAAGAAACTTGCATATATCAACATTACATCAAGCTCAGATTATATTTCTGCAGACATTTTGGATCCTATGCTGGCTGTAAATTTCATGATTAGAAAGTTTTCAAATAGGTTGAGGAGTGGAGTCAATTATAACGAACTTTTAACTTGTTGGCAAAATTAAATCATTTACTGTTTTCGAGGAGTTGAAAAAGTTAATTGGAGTTTTACGTCATGCATGTCTTTATGTAGAAGGCATTAGTAAAAATGATTAATTTGTTTGAATTTGATTTTGAGAATTATACTAATATTTTGTTAACCAAGTGTATAAGTGATATTAGAATCAATATCTAAAGAGACATGATGTTATTGATAGAAATCTCACAATATTCATGTCGAACACAAATTACATTAGTTCAGTCATGATAACAACATAACCAATTCAAGCTTGTCATTTTTATTTTCTTCATTTGCCTAATTGGAATGATCTTCACTTCTTATTGAGGTAAAAAGCATATTTAACTCAACTAGGCCTATTACACTAGAAAAACAATTACTAAAGTGAAGCCAATTAATTTTGGTGAAAGAAATGTGAAGAAGAATTATAAGATTTCCCGCTTATATTATCGATGTTTTACACACTCCTTATACTGACAACTAGGATTTTCTGATCATAAAATACAACTCTCTGGCTTTAGACGCTTTCAGTAGTTTCTAATGAAGAGAGATCAAAAGAATGAGCTGAAAGAAAAATTTGCGTCAAACATAATAAAGGCTTGAAAAATGAATTAATCATGGACTGATTGGTAAAAGCTTTTGAAATGTCCATGTTTCCTATTGATAAACCTAGTTGAATACTCTATGCCATTGATTAGATTCTTACTGGAAATTCATAGGGAGATTTTGATCTCTTAGCTTGATTCCTAGTATGGTTTTCAAATTTGCTAAATGTTGATATATGGTTGTATTTTCCAGTCACACCAATATGGTTGGTTAGTTATTGATATGGTTGTATTTAGTTTGACTAATTGGTTAGTTGTTGATATGGTTGTATTTAGGTTGACTAATTGGTTAGTTGTTGAAATGGTTGTATGTACCAGTATGGTTAACTAATAGGTTTGGTTAGTTGTTGATATGGTTGTATTTACCAGTCATGTCAGTATGGTTGACAAATAGGTTTGTTGTTGGTTGGTATGGTTGTATTTTGGTTGACTAATTTGTTCATTGTTGATATGGTTGTATTTAGGTTGACTAATTGGTTTGCTGTTGATATGGTTGTATTTACCAGTCATACCAGAATGGATGACTAATTGGTGTTTTCCATTTTTTGACATCCGTAAGAAATATTTTTGACTAAAAAATTGTAGCCAGACTTTTTCACTGGGGAGTTGGCTCAGGTAAAGCTAATTTGAATTCTCATCAACTTTATCATGAAAGTATTAACAAACACACACAATATAGACAATTAATAACAAATATAATACAATTAAAACAAAGAATATCATTATAACAGTTCACTTCAGGCACATATATAACCTTATGCTAAATAAATATTGATGGATTATAATAAATACAAACAATTATAACAGATATAAATGCATTCTAACACAAAGATGGGGTGTTAACTAATCTAATTTCTAATAAATAACTTATAATCTACTGTCTTCTGTAAATTAATGAATAATAATATTTAATAAATGTAAATGAATGAATTTGGTAGAAAATTGAAACTGCAAAAAGGGATACACTATTCTCCAAAAGATTGAAATAAACCATACTGATTGCTATTAAAGGTTGGGCTAACTGAGACAATAAAATTCAAAAATGATGAAAATTCACCAGCAACTCACTGTGCTGACTACCCTAAAGACAGTTCAGTCATTGTCTAAACAGGCCAGTTAAGGAGATTATAGAGGACAATAGTTAATGTTAGTAAGGCCAATATTTAGTAATAATGTGCTCTTGCACTTACAGATGCATTATAAAACCAGACAACAATTAAACAAACTACCTAGTTTGGTTAAAAATGCACTCTTATCATGTAAGCAAGATTTAGATAATGATACTAGTAAAGCTTTAAACCCTAGTTCTCACTAATTTATTGCTATATGTAGGTAACAAAGAATGATTTAAAATCTGTGTTTGTCGTGATTTCTAGAAAATTCACTTTTAGGAGATTTTACAACAACACTTGTACAGTATAATTTGTGAGAAAATGGTTTATGGTCACAATTTGTAGATGATAAACTTCAGTTGATCAGTCATCCATTGTGTACCAAATATTTTCATTTTTATTGTATTATTATATACAAGTTGACATTATTATATCATAAAGTAGAAAACATAATATTTTAACATGGTTGTTGGATAATCAATAAGCTAACCATGTAAATAACACTCTGTTTTATAAACTACTACAGACAAATTGAATGAGTTATTCATATATTGTCAGATTGTTTTTAATCGGTTGCCAACAATCTGAATAGCCAGATAGCTGCATGCTTTTTAATGGGAATAAAATATTTATTACTGAAATTGCTCTTTAATCTTTTGATCTTGTCCAGTGTCTGTATGACTGTGATTGACAACCAATTATCAATTTGCATAGTAATTGATGTTTGCCATCCGTTCGCTTGTCCCTGTGAGTTATCATCATAGGAAAATTCCTTGAAATGGCTTCTTGATTGGTCTCATTATAATATTTGGTCGATTAATGGTCAATTAAAGTAGTTATAATCATTATATACAGGTATTTTCTGTCTCGACTTCTATGGCTCTTTTAATGCTGACACATACAAATTTTCAGATTTACTCTAAATTGTTCTTGACTGTTCTGAATTCAGTTCTTTTTATATTTTGATTAGAACCGAAACTGAGTCTTTGTGTGCTGCTGTTCTTTAAAGTTCCATCAACCTTTGGACCAAATAGGAAGGCATTGCTGTCTCATCATAAAGTTATTCACTTAAAATTCTCCAGTCTGTGAGTGTTATCAGGAACTTGTAACTTTTAGTTTAATCCCTCTGATATCCTGTCCGATGTCTGTGGTTCCTGTAATTCAAGAAAATAATTGGAAAAAAATTTACAATTCGCTGAAAAAATGTTCATTCCAAGAAAACCTAGTTCCAAGGCCCTCCAAATTCAGTGCAGAAAGGTGCAAGCATGTTTTATATTTCCAGCAGATAGTGATATAAATACAGCCAGATACAGAACTGTATAAGTATATATAGATACTACCATAAGTTCTATACATATACTAATAAGTTTCATCAACTATAAAAGATCAACAAGTCAATTAACTTAATCAATAATATGATTATCATACTTGTAATTAATATAATACTGGTATTCAATATACACTCCATACTATCTCCATAGTCATACTCATCATAATATATATTTTAGGGGAGTCTAAATTCATAAAAGGTTTTGAAATGATACTATGATATGGCTTTATGCAATCTGTCAATCTGATTAAAATACAGCTCGTTACATTTATTTTTAGTTGGTGACTCCAGTTATTCTAAATCTGACAATATTTTACAATTATACAGCTTATTCACCATTCACCAAGTAAACTTTTAACCCCTCATGATTAGGATAAATGCCAGATCAAACCCTTGACTTGCAGGTTATTGAGATATATTCAACTTCCTGAATCGCCATGTCACCCTTCAGAGTAGAGAAGAAAAATCTATTTATAAAATATGGTCTATAGCACCTTTAATAATAAATAGCAGAAAATTAGTTAAGGAAATGACGTTGATCATTAATTATTTTAGCCTATTATGTAATGTAATATACTGTAAAATATTGATCAGAATATAATATCCTGCAACCAATCCATCATATTATATATGATAACATGTTCATTAGTTAAAACCCCAGCTTTTACCAACATACTCTGATAGTAGGTTTAAGTAGAATAAAGTAATTTAGTTTTATGATAAAATCATTATTACCAACTTTACATAACCCTAACAAAATAGATTCATTGCTTTAAAATGCAAGAATAGAGAAGACATATTCTACCCTTTTACGTTTCTTTGTCAAGGTTTATTCCAAATTAAAGGGTCATCATCTAATAACAATTTCCTGAATATGCAGCAGAATTATCCGAAGAGCTAAATGTTAAATATCTCTTAAATGTGAATAGACATCATGGCAGTGTGCAATCGCAACTGTTTACTACATTGCTTATTATAATAATAATAACTAGAACTGTACTAATAACGGTACTGATGCAGGTACTGACATTCGGGTACATACGAAGTTGGTCTATTGCAATTACATGGATTAAGTACTTTTCTGCATCTCTAAATGCAAATATCCAAAAGTGCCTAGAGTTGACGAACTTTCTGATAGAAATTGGGGAGAATGGTACTTTAACGGACATGTCAAACTCAGGAATTTTATCTATACTGACATCTCATTAACCAACTTAAATTTGATACCACATTGTTAAACGAATGTAATTTTTAAATATGCATGTTACATAGACATGTTGTATATCACTGGAAAGCTCAGAATCTCAGCATTATGAATTCGAAAGAATTATTGCTATATCACTATTAGGCTACGAGATACAGCACTGCAAAGGTTCAAAATGGACCATTTTTAAACCCCTATAAAATCGAAAATGGTTGTCTGACCCCAAAGGTCAAAAGGTCATCAGATATTCAAGGTCACAATTTATCATCATAGTAAATATGAAGGTCACCAAAGGTCAAGGTCATGAGATATACGCCTTCAAACTTTGAAAAAAAATATCCGGTCGTACAAAAAAGGCAAAACCGAAAATCAAAATTCTGTCCTCAACAAGTTTTAGATAAACGTTAATTCTATCATTTAACACCAAAATTGTTCAAATCGGATAATAAATAGCTCCAAAATAGCAAGTTTTGCATATTGAGGCAAACCAATATGGCGACCTATATGTTACTTTCGGTACGAATTTTTTTAGTTGTAACACTTTGTATTAGTGACACTAAGCTTATGCACATAACTCAATTTCACCGGGGGGGGCCACCGGAAGTACTAATATCGAAACCGGAAGTGATGAACATTTTTTGACTATGCAGAATTATTTGCCCATACCGACGGTCTACGTCATAAAAATTTCAAATCGATCCGTCAAAAAGCAACCAAAATAGCATTTTTCGATTAATTTCGACAAAAAAAAGTATCGAACGAATTTTGGAAAATCGAATATTTTCAACTGCTATCATATGTCCTTTGTACTAAGAATTATAATAAAGGAAACCCGAGAAAAATCGAACAATAAATACGTCCTCTACAGTCCATTTCCGGTTTTTTGCTATCTCCTTCCGGTTGTGCAGAACATTTTCGTTTTACATTTAATACGTGAATAGCCACGAGTTAGAAAACGTCATGAAGTCCGTTTTGTCGTACCTATTTCTGGTTCCGAGAAATAAGCTCCCTAGCTGACGAAAAAAAAAATAATTGTTACGAAAACAAAGCAGGGCGTTCGCTTTCGAACGCCCTGCAATTAAAACTAAAGGCACATTTGATAATTATTACATTTACATATACGTGTACATATATTGATGTGCTGGTCACAAGTATGTAATTGTATGTGCTGGTCACTGATATATTAATACATGTGTTGGATTCTGATATATAATTTGATGAGCTGGTCTGTGATATATAGTTTGATGTGTTGGTCTGTGATAAATAATTTGATGTGATGGTCTGTGATAAATAATTTGATGTGATGGTCTGTGATATATAATTTGATGTGTTGGTCTGTGATAAATAATTAGATGTGATGGTCTTTGATAAATAATTTGATGTGTTGGTCTGTGATAAATAATTTGATGTGTTGGTCTGTGATATATAATTAGATGTGCTGATCTGTGATATATAATTTGATGTGTTGATCTGTGATATATAATTAGATATGTTGGTCCCTAATATATAGTTTGATGTGTTGGTCCCTGATATATAATTTGATGTGTTAGTCTGTGATATATAATTTGATGTGTTGGTCTTTGATATATAATTAGATGTGCTGATCTGTGATATATAATTTGATGTGTTGATCTGTGATATATAATTAGATGTGCTGATCTGTGTTATATAATTTGATGTGATGGTCTGTGATATATAATTAGATGTGCTGATCTGTGTTATATAATTTGATGTGTTGGTCTTTGATATATAATTAGATGTGCTGATCTGTGATATATAATTTGATGTGTTAGTCTGTGATATATAATTTGATGTGATGGTCTGTGATATATAATTTGATGTGTTGGTCTGTGATAAATAAGTAGATGTTCTGGTCTGTGATATATAATTAGATGTGTTGATCTGTGATATATAATTAGATGTGCTGATCTGTGATATATAATTTGATGTGATGGTCTGTGATATATAATTAGATGTTCTGGTCTGTGATATATAATTAGATGTTCTGGTCTGTGATATATAATTAGATGTGCTGGTCTGTGATATATAATTTGATGTGATGGTCTGTGATAAATAATTTTATGTGTTGGTCTGTGATAAATAATTAGATGTGTTGGTCTGAGATAAATAATTTGATGTGTTGGTCTGTGATAAATAATTTGATGTGATGGTCTGTGATAAATAATTTTATGTGTTGGTCTGTGATAAATAATTAGATGTGTTGGTCTGAGATAAATAATTTGATGAGCTGGTCTGTGATACATAATTTGATGTGTTGGTCTGTGATAAATAATTTTATGTGTTGGTCTGTGATAAATAATTAGATGTGTTGGTCTGAGATAAATAATTTGATGAGCTGGTCTGTGATACATAATTTGATGTGTTGGTCTGTGATAAATAGTTTGATGTGTTGGTCTGTGATAAATAATTTGATGTGATGGTCTGTGATAAATAGTTTGATGTGTTGGTCTGTGATAAATAATTTGATGTGTTGGTCTGTGATAAATAGTTTGATGTGTTGGTCTGTGATAAATAATTAGATGTGATGGTCTGTGATATATAATTAGATGTGCTGATCTGTGATATATAATTAGATGTGCTGATCTGTGATATATAATTAGATGTGCTGGTCTGTGATGTATAATTAGATGTGCTGGTCTGTGATATATAATTAGATGTGTTGGTCTCATAGTTTCCCTTCAGCACATCACTTACCCACATTAAACTAAAATCACAGATCAAGCATAAAAATAACCCATGAATGTAAAAAATTTGATATGATTTTTATTTAGTATTATTATTTAGAAGATTTCTGACTTAAAATATTTCAAATGATAATTGATTAATGATCGGTATTATTCTGTCAATAATTGATGATAATGTGATAAATGATACCCAGCCCTAGTTCCTGAGATAGAATTTAATGTGTAAGGTCCCAGATAAATAATTAAATTTTATTTGCTGATCCAAGATAGATAGTTTGATATGTTGGACCCTGATATATAATTTGATTTGCTAATCCAAGCTATATTATTTGATGTGTTGAGATATAATATGTGCATGATGCAGATATATGATTTGATTTGCTGTAATGTGTTATAAAATCACACTAAAATCACATACATTTTTTTATATTTTTCAGTTGGATTGAGTCATACGCAGGTAGTAGTAATATCAACATGTTCAGCTATTATTGGAACTTTTTTTTTTGTAGCAGCTATTATGAGAATAAGGTATGTTCCTGTAATAACCATTGACTTCATGTTATTTATTAACAGCCTAAAAAACAAGCTACATTACGTTAATTCTTTCATATAACCATCTGTCAACTCTTCAAGACAACATATTTTATTCTGTCCATAATGTTATTGTGGGACTTTGCTATGGCAAAGTCCCAGTTTGTTATCGAAATGTCAATTCTTTTTTTTTTTTTTTTTTTTTTTTTTTTCGATTTTTACACACCTTCCTGAGCTTAGACTACAATAGTTGCAGCAACCTTACAACGTTCACGAACCTAATATATAGGCGACGATGTGCATAAATATATTTTGGATCTTTTTTGCAAAACCGGAAGTGCCACAGTTCAATATGTGCAAGAATAGATAATCGGCTCTAGAAGTCGTATTTGTGGGTCGATTTTCTTTGGGTTTGCATTTTTGGAATCTACTGTTAAAATCCGAAAGAATAGCCGTTTCAAAATTTCAAAATTCGAAAATTTGTCGCAGACATTTTTTTTGCCAAATTTTGAATTTTTTTATTTTTTTTGCTTTTTGTCTGATTAATCTGAAAAAAATTGAGCAAAGACAGTTTAAGAAAGTAAACAAATTTTCAATTTCACTTCCGGTTTAAACAGGAAATCGATGTTCACTTCCGGTTGAATATCTTCCGGTGTAATTTGTATAGGACAAAAAATTTTATGCTGATAGGTAGACAAAGTTATGACAAAAAAACGAAGAAAAAAAAATCCGGAACAGAAGTGAAACTTTGGCCGCCATTTTGATTTTTCTGAAATGATTCGATTTTTATTCGGACATAATGGCTCATCCGATTTAAATGATTTTGGTGTCAAATGAAAGAAGAAAAAAAAAAAACATGACATTAGGAAGCCGTTTTTCGATTCTCAATTTTGCTTTTTTGCAACATCCGGTTGAATTTTTTCAAAGTTTGAAGGGTCATATCTCGTGATCTTGAACTTTGATGACCTTGACCTTTATAAGGTCAAAGGTCATTGACCTTAGCTATCAGTTAATACTTTGACATTTGACCTCCGACATGTACTTCCGGTTTTATAGCTTTCCGAAAACAGCCAAATTGGCAACTTTGGACTGCTCTAACACGTGACCTAATTAACCTAGAGGGTTAATTTTTTCGGATTCTTAATGTGCTTTTCATGCTCATTCAAGTGAATTATAACAATCGTTTTTTAAAGCAAAATTGAAATTCGTGAATTTTTCAAATTTGAGTTTTTTTTTTTACAATATTTCTGTTTCTTTGAGCTTGGTGTGTATATATCTTATGACCTATTTTATGTAGAACATTGAAACTTGGAACACAACAAGACAATTTGAATATGAATTAACCTATGTCAAAAAAGTTGAGGTGGGCGTGGCACATCCGGGTGGAATTACTAATTGTTTACATTTTGGGAAAGGGGCATAACTCGCATAGGATACATTTGTTCAAAAAGGAACTTTGCACACAATTACCTCATTAATTTGGCCAGTTTGTGTTAATAGGTCAATTGTTTCAGCTTTATAGTTCCAAAAAAGGAACGGGTTTTGAAATTTCCATATTTTCAATTTTCTATTTTGACCTTTATTGACTCTTGTTGACCTATATCTTTTGACCTGTATGATGTAGAAGCTTTAAATTTGGGATACTACATAACATTCAGAATATCAATTAACCTATGCAAAAGAAATTAAGGTGGGTGTAGCACATCCGGGTTAAATTACTCATTATTGACAATTTTGACAAGGGACTTAACTCGCAACGTATACATTTGTTCAAAATGGAACTTTGCATACAATTACTTCATCCGTTGAGCCACGTTGTCTTAGAAGTTCGATTGTTTCAGCTTTATAGTTCAAAAAAAGGAACAGGTTTTAAAAATTCAAAATTTTCAATTTTTGACCTTGACCTTTTTTGACCCTGATTTTTGTAGGATCAAAGGTCATTCAAATTGGTTATCTATTTATACTTTTATATTTGCTGTCCTATCTCAACTTCCGGTTTTATAGCCGTATATATTTAAAAATTTTGATGACTTGTATCTCGTAACGTTGACCTTTGTTGACCCTCTCCCTTTCAATGTTAAATGTCATTGACCTTGGCTATCTTCTGATACTTTCATTTGTGAGGTCTGTCTTCTTCCGTTTTAACAATCTTCCAAAGAATTCTTCTCAACTTTAGACTGCTCTTGCACGTGACGTAATTATCGTAGAAGGTTGATTTTTTCAGAGTCTTTTGCAATTTGCTACATTTGCAAAGTCCCACTCTGTGCCACGTGTGGCTCTAGTTGTTTTTACAATTTGTACTGCTTATCCACTTACATTATCTCTTGTTACCCCTTTACCTGCCTTAAGCAAATTACACCAGGACAAAAGCTTACTTTAAACTGCTTCTTTAGAATTGTCTACTTAATTTCTCTTTTGGCACCAGGTTGAAACCAGGGACAAAGAGGTTAAAATTTTCTTTTATTTTTATGTTGTTTGATATGCTAGTAAATTAATAAGATTTTCTTCTATGTAACCAAGCAGAAGTGAAGAAACCTTCCTATTACATTTTACTGAAAATAGTAGTCCAACGTTAAAATTTTTTGATCTAAGGAGTTTTCTATGTCTTACTGGTATTATTGCTTTTAAAAGAAAATTGAAAAGAATCTCTGATATTTAAATCAATGTTCAACAGGAAAGGGAAAAAAATGTATATGTTTCACTAGGAATGTCACTTCTGGATACATATTGCATCTTCTATTGATCATTTTCAAGTTATCTGTACCTATTCATAACTGCTTTAAGATGAATGGGGAGGAAAGATAACTTATTCAAGTCACAAGACTCGTCATCATTATCCTAATCTTATCATGCAAATTGTATAATAACATCACTCTCAAATCTTTTATCTGAAGGTCTCAATGATCCTCAACAAGGTTATGGAATGGTTGTATTTGATTTATCAGTCCATCTAAACATTTGAATTGTTAACATGCTCCTCCAGCTGTAAATCATCAAGTCTTAAATGACTGCTTATAGTAATAAAGATCTGTACTTAACACAATGAATGTTTGATCAGAATGAGTTGAAATTATAGTAATTTCAATGCCATTATGGAAATGAATTTTTACTAGCCCAGTCCAGCTGATATTTCTGCTGGTGAGGATTTTCTGCAACCCAACTTTATCCCATTCAAGTCCGTTTTAAATGAAATTAAAAAATACTACCTTCAAATTATTGAAATTGTTAAAAACCAATTTATATTTTCAGGAATTATGTAAAAAGAGTTCAAGCTGAACAGAATGTTCAACGAAGAGAAACATTTCGTAGTTGTAATTTTACATTAGCTAATAATAATAGTCCTTCAAGAGATTCCAATAAGCCAAGTCCAAAGGTAGGTACTGGACAGTTTCACCTGAACCATGTTATAGGTAGAAGAAAAGCCACTCAGTTTTCAGTAAAATCATTTGAAATGGTTTTGGGTCTAAGAACAATAGATAAAGAGAGGCACTTTCACCTTCAGACCATAGTAGAAACATTTACTTTTGGTCCTGGATAAAATATATAGATTACAAGCTTGATTAGATTTTGATTAACTTTGTATGCTCATAGTTACTCATTAATCATTCAAAGATATTGCCAAATACTGAATCAAATTGATTGTTTTATGGCATATACTTGTTGGAAACTGATCATTTGTTTTAATTTGAGCCCTTTAAAATATGCTATTGTTATTTATATACCATCTCTTATTTCAGGATAGCTACACAGTTCGAATGCCTAAAGCAAACAGCTCTGGTAAAATTAGTTCTAATGGTTCCCGAACTTTACCTGATACTAAACCACTTTTAACCGTTAATCCTGTTCCTAAACAACCTACCATACCATCCAAACTTTCAGATAATTCCTTAATGTATATTGATGAAGATGCAAAAACGGTAATCTATTTTATTATTGAAGCATGTTACACTCTGTCTTCAATAGAGTGAAAAAATACTTCTTATTCATTGCTCTGATTTGCATCCAGCAGAAAATTGTGAGCACAAGCAGAAATGTACACATGACTACCAATATCCTGGAAGCTAATGAGAACATTTAAATGTCCTACAAATGAAGTGGAGTGGATATGATTACTGTTAGTCATTTTCTCAGTTAAGTATGATATTGCAAGGTGAACATACAAATTACAATATTGAGAGGTCATAATGTTCAATGTCATAAGGTATAACATTACTATTCAATTTCTGCTGTTTTCAACCACATATCCCTTGTGAATAGAAAGTAAAGTGTAATTTTTATTGCCAGTTGTTACAAGTGTTGAAATGAAGAAATATCATGATTAAGGTTCATGATGGTTGTTAATCTTTAGGGATTTGATTACCTAATGGCATGTAAATGTGTTTGAAAAGAGTATTTCTGATACACTTTACACACATATTTCTTTATAACTCTTTATATAAACACCTACTTGATAACATTATGTTCTTTATCATTGTATATAAACACACACACTTTCTTGATAACATTATGTCCTTTACTACTCTATATACAAACCTTTCTTTATAACTCCATGTTCTTTATTGCTCTACAAACACATCCCTTTCTTTATAACTTTATCTTTATTACTTGGGAGCCGCAGTGGCTCAGTGAGTAGGACGTAATACTCTGTTCATTTCATTTTCATTTTTTCTTTATTACTTTATATAAACACAACTTTCTTTATAACCTTATTTTCTTTATTACTCTATATAAACACATATTTCTTAATAACCTTATTTTCTTTATTACTCTATATAAACACATATTTCTTAATAACCTTATTTTCTTTATTACTCTATATAAACACACATTTCTTTATAACCTTATTTTCTTTATTACTCTGTGTAAACACAACTTTCTTTATAACCTTATTTTCTTTATTACTCTATATAAACACACATTTCTTAATAACCTTATTTTCTTTATTACTCTATATAAACACACATTTCTTTATAACCTTATCTTCTTTATTACTCTGTATAAACACACATTTCTTTATAACCTTATTTTCTTTATTACTCTGTGTAAACACACATTTCTTAATAACCTTCTTTTCTTTATTACTCTATATAAACACACATTACTTTATAACCTTATCTTCTTTATTACTCTATATCAACACACATTTCTTAATAACCTTATCTTCTTTATTACTCTGTATAAACAAACATTACTTTATAACCTTATTTTCTTTATTACTCTATATAAACACACATTTCTCTATAACCTTATCTTCTTTATTACTTTATGTAGACATACATTTCTTTATAACGTTATGTGTAAAAGTCAAATACAATGCTTACATGTACACTTTTCTGAAAGTCAAATTGGATATTTCCCTGAATACGGAGAAGTAAATAAATACCAGAATTAATATTGCCACTAGCAATGCAGCTCAACAGGATAAAAATAATTGTATTTTGTAATGATTGATAAGAGTTTTTGCGAAATGAAGATCTTTTTTTTGTCAGATTTTCACGCTTGCATGATTAAACCTGAGAATATTTCATTTTGTCCAATAGATTAAGATATTTCTGGAAATGTCTGGGTAAAAAGCAATAATTATATTATTTGAATAGATGCACCCTGTGGCATTTTAGATGAAAGTTTTCAACTTCATTTAATCGTGACTAGTATTATTCAGACTGACTTTTTCAGTTGGTAGAAAAATTCTATCAGATAATTATTACCAGCTCCCAATACTGTTGTAGGAAATTACATTTTCTAGACTTCATTGTTCAAATCTGAAGTGAAGTGTTGCTATTTGACAGTTTATCAAACAAGTTCACGAAAGTTATTAAACCTGTCTTTAAGAGATTAGTATGGTTTTTATATATACTAAAAAAAACAAGTAGTGTCAGATTCAATGACAACATTATTCACTATCCATGTAAACTGTAATGTAAGAGTAATATTATTTTCTATTATAGTTCCGTACATATCTTGCATGTGATATAATGATATTCAAATAACTTTCCTTTGTTAGAATACTTCATAAGCTTACCCTAGGATAAAAATACAGCTAAAAACCAGATTGTCTAATTTTGTGGTTGTCTGTTTTGATCATGATAGGATATACTGAGATATTTTAGCTCTAATAAAGATGATTAGTTTTTCTCTATAATAAATGTCAAGAAGACAGTACTTATCGGAATGATCCTTCTTATGACTTTACTTGTCTCTTATCATTTGACTAATAACTCAATATAATTAGGTGTTATTAGTAAGGTGTGGGTTGTTTGGTGCATGTCTGTATATTCCGGTTGTTGTGATGATAGAACTCTACCATACTCTTTCTCTGGCATAAACAAACCAGCTGTTTTCATTACTTAGTTCTGATTATATATTCCACCTTTGTTTGATAACCTAGTTTCTGATGGTATTATTAGGGAATGGAATGAGGCAGTGAGTTAGTTGCTTGATCCCTAACGTAAGACTCTGTATTTAATCCAGGGATAGGCTATTTCAACCTTCAGATTGAACATCTTACAGATTGTGCACCCGTTGTTGAAAACCGAAGTAGATCAGATTAATGCTGCTGTCTTGGAAAAATTTCCCTTCATTGCACTCTGCTTGACATTGTCTGTCTTCATTATCCCAATCAGGTGCTACCGTACTTTAAGTCTAGTTATATATTGCACTCTGGAGATCAGATTGATCTGATCTTCGTTCCGGAAATGTCTGATCTGAATTTCTAAGAAAATAACCTATATTGGCTTTATTTGTCAGTGATGGGCTCAATTGTGTTTGATTTCTTTCTTAAAATTGGTATTTAATATGTTACATGTTCTTACATGTCTGACTAAATATTTAAAGTCAACAGTATCAGTGATGCTGATTACATCAGCCAGCATGGGACAATCCTTGTGCTGACAAATAAAAGTAATTTTTATACATGTATATAAATGATTTTCATATAACAAAAAAGTAAATGGTACAAATTTTCTCTCATTATACAACTGAAAATAAAAAAACCAAGTAGGCTACTAATGATCCAAACAACACATTAAGAAACATTAGAAACACTCAGCTAATGAACTTTTCACATGAGGAAGTTTATCAATCATAAGTGAAAATCAGAAATGCTTGTTCTAGAGAAATGTGACCTGAGATGAAATTGAGTCTCTAGAATCTAACAGAATAATGTCAACAATACTTGAAATCATAATTTCTATAGATTTGTCATAACATTTTGTCAAGTGACATTCTCGAAAGCTAATTGAAAGAAATGTGACAACAGGAGGGTCATGATTAATAGACTTACATCTTCTTCACATTAATTGTCTTTGCTTTTAGCATCTTTAGGCTTCATTAGTTATATAATAAGTTCAAGAGAATATTATTAATGATGAATAAAGTTTTCAAGATAAAAGTCTTTGAAGTAAGGAATATGTCACATCAAACCAATACCTATATAGAATATTCTTCCTCTTATCTTTCCAACCTACTAATTAACATGTCATGATTTGATATTCCAGTCTATACTATTCTATTTCAATTGATTGCTATTTCATTGACTGTCACTTTATTCTCAAAGGATCCCTCCAGACAGAGGTTTATAATACAATCAGCCTCGTTAAATCGGAAAACCCTGATTTTGGCACGCTTTTCATTGGGAACAGGATATTAATTATGTAAAATTCACCCATTAATCTGATGAATATATTCAAGTTTCCGTTTCGGTATTGCTGTGACTGGTAACCTATTAGCAAATTGTATAGTAATTGGTATTCGTTGGGTCACTTTAAAATTGTATTGTGGATTAGCAGCATCACTGATGTGATCACTCAGCAAGCCAATTGAATTTTATATTATATCATGAATGTAAAAAACACTTTTTGTAAAAACTTTTCTGTTGTTAAAATAAATTCGGCCTTATTGGGTGACAAATCTATGATAAGATATGTCATATCAATGATCAACAAGTTGTTGCATTTGTAAAGTAAGATACTCTTTATCAAGATTGTCAAATAGTACAGTTGAATCAATATTTTTTGTGAATGTGAGCTATTTTTGTGTAATTTTCCATACCAAACCCATACAGCCATATATTCATATTTCAAAATCATTCATGTTACACAGGTGCCATTTTGGTTCTTTAAGATGACTGTATAAATAAATAAAAGGCATTTTTTTATATGAATAGATTGTTTATTTTCTATTTGTAGATAAAAACGCCTGAAACTGAAGAAAACCCATCACCAGTAGTTGAGATTCAGCCAGTGAACCCAGAACAACCACCAGTAACGAAAGCAACACTTACCAAAAATGACTCAAATAAAAGCTTTAAATTAGAAACAACTCGGGGCTGGACATTTGACCAGGAAATAACAGAGGCTGGGCATCAGGGACTCATCAGAGCAAATTCCAGTTTTGATGATAGCCGATCATTAAGTCGTGGGAATTCCACTCACATGTCAAGTGAGGAACAACAAAATAATTTAAATAGTGTTTGTGATAAAATGACAGCTCAGACTAGATCAATGGATGGCAATGATGTGAAATTACTACCATTCAATAATTTTACAGCAATAGCAGAAGAGTTGCCGTCACCTCAACCTGTAGAATATTCTAATTTTGGATTGACTCAATCAGACGACAATATTTCCTCTAATGGAATACATGATTATTCTTACAGCAATCAAGTGGAATATCATTCAAATTCTAGGTCATCACGAGGCAATAATAGTTCTGGAAATAGTGTGGAGACAACTAGTCCTGGAAGTTTTCAGGAAAATAAAATTGGCATCAATGATTCTGTGAACATCGCCCCAAATAGCCAGCAAACAGACACCATATCCAGTGTAAAGCATTCCAACAATTCAATTATTCCTAACGACAATTCTACAGACTGTGTTACAGCAGACAACAAGTCAGCAAACATCAGTGCAGACAACTCAGCAAACATTTCTAGTGCAAATGAACAAACTAGTCCACTTATGGACAACTTAACCACACCAGAAACTCAATCATCATCTAGTCATAATCCTGATTCCAATACTAATCCTAAACATAAACGTTCCTTACAAAGACTTTTATCTTTTGATGAAGATGAAAAAACAACATTTTTATAGACTTGTTATTATTATTAGTTGTTTATTTATTTATTTAGATCAAGTCAAGTTTTATTCTATATTTCTGGTCAGACAGTTTCTAGATTTCCAAAATGAAGAATAGATGTCTAATTCCTTTTGGCATATTTCCCTCGATCTGAAAATTCTAGTTATTTGATTTGATCTGTGATCTAGTCAAGTTTTTTATAACTAAATCTTGTTAGTCTGTAGTTTTTGTTACAATGTAAATATCAACGTTTTTTTCTCTTGAGATTAGTTATGGAGAGTGCTGTGACAAATATTATTTCATTCTTAATTCTTCCTATAAAAGAGTTAAATCGAAAGGAGTAGTCCAAGTTGAATATTACTTTCAAAATACCGTGATTTAATAATTATCTATCTGTGTCCATTGTTGTTAAAGACTTTTTCAAAGTTATTTCAAGTGATATAGTTGTCTATTAATTTGTATTTTTCAGCTGATGAACCATTGGATGAGCTGAAAAGCAAAGTAGAGCTCAATTGCAGCTATCCACATCCCTCTATGAGGCTATCCAGCAATTATAAAAGATTTTTATATATCCTCATTGCCAGTTATGTCCAATATCTGCTCCTGATAATGTTAATAATTTTTTGAAAATGGTGACAATTTCAACTGTTATATAGTGTTTGTTGCAGTGCAGGAGAATTAGATGGAGGATTTTAATGCTGAAAAGTGATATAGATTGAAATTGAGGGTCCTCAGCAAGTAAATTTTGACGGCGATATCAATTTAAATAATGAGTAGCCTTCAAATTCTTTTAGTTCCCAGTTTAATGGCTGATTAATATTGATCAATGAAGTCAAGGGAAATCAGCATAATACTATAATTTTATAAATATGTTATATTATCACTGAAGATAATTTCTCCAAAACACATCCTAGAATAATAAACTGAATTACCAATTTATGTTTGTGTGGGTATCTGTTGTTAGATCAAATTGAACATTATTGTATCATTAATAACACACTCGATTATCAAAATAAAAACACGATGTGCAATATTTATTGTCTCCATATTTCTTGCTCTACAGTTAATAAAACATTTTTTCTATAAAATTTGTCTTGAATTTTTTATCATGCAAGTTTTCCAGTTATTTTTACCAGCAGAACCTAGATTAAGTATACATTTTTTTGCATAAATAGTAGAATAATACTCAATGAATTTAATGAATTTAATCATTTTCGAATGTATTTCATAAAATATTTACAAAAATAATCATAATATAATCATAATATACTGACAACAATGTGAAATACAGATGCAAAAATAATGTTTGTGGAGATGAAGAGATTTATGGTGCATTCCTAAGATGTCTGTTGTCAAGTTTCTTAATAGTTATATTTTATATCTGAATTGCAACTTCATAGTCTACTTTTTTGAAGAGTACATATATATATATATATATATATATAAAACATACAAAAAATAAAAAAATACAATGTAAAAATATTAGCAATAGGAATTCATTTCAAAAGTATAGTGTATGGGAGTAAAAATCATAATCTATGTTCATTAGAATTAGTTTATGATGACCTTACTGAAAAATCTGGTGCATCTTTCATGTCAGCCCCTACAAGCTGCATTCCTGATCAGTAATAAAAAACATTTACTTTCAGACATAATAAAGAATCAGTTATGGATACAATACATACAAATATCAAAAACATATCAAAATGCAAAGAAAATTAAAAATTAATCATGAATGGAATCATGAATGTACAAAGAGTAAAATGAAGAGATTTTAGCACATCAGATCTATTTAATTTTTGAGTTTCTTGTAAGAAGTAATCCAAAACAAACCCTAAAAAGGTTCATTTTCAAATTTTCAGTAAGAAATTTTTAAAGAACATAAAAAATAAAGGCAAATAGTAATGGCACATGTGAGTTTGAAGCAAACTTAGTAGTACTTTGAAGTCTTAGTTTTGAGACCATCTCAATGTATCAAGGCTTTTGGAGTCCAACATCATCTAACCTTTGATATTGTTCATGCTTATTCAATATAACCATTAGAAATGTGGAGTATAGGATAATTATTAAAAATTACTACTTCATAACATAGTTTTTTAACTATTCATATTAGTCCTGGATCAATCAAAATAAGTAACGAGAATCTCAGCCTATGTATCAAGGGTTATTTAGTCTGAAAGACTCGTTCAGCCTTAAGGTGGGAATAGACAATGTCCGCTGCGATGCAAGGTGCAGATTTATCCATAAAGTAGTAAATAGAACAAGTGACCACAGGGTTTGCGCTTCTACTATTTTCTTCGATAATCCAGTACCAAATACCGTACATCATCTATTCCCACCTTAAGTCATTCAGACTCATGATATTTAGAAACAGGTCTTAATAATCTAATATTTCAGCTATACAAAAATAACCATATTTTAATATAATAATTGATTATAATAATAGTTCAATAATGATATATTTTATCCAAACAAATTAAATTGAGCTGGATACTTGTTAATTAACTTTCAAAAACTTGGTAATTTCTTAACCAAACTATTTTCTTTTTCTTAAATTGAGAATACAATTGAGAAAGGTACAATTTAAAAAAAAAGATCTTGTAGGATAAAAATTGAAATACCGGTATGAAAGACTAAATTATTTTTCTAAATACATAAATCAAAACAGAAGGTAAAACTTGTCATTTATTCTGGTCAAAGTTGTTTTCTTGTCTTCAAGATTTACTCAGAAAATGCACTAAATGATTTTATTAAATTCATCTTCAGAATCCATAGAAACTTTGATGACTGCTAAAATTACTGGCAGTGCTAACTTTTTCAAAGCTATTAATTACATAGTAAGTAAAAGAATAATTTTATTAGAGTCTTCTGCAGACAAAAAGCTTATTCCATTGCAAGCATTATATATACTTAATGTACAATTTTGTATCCCATCAGAAAATACCACACCAAATTATAGTGATAGCTCAGCTGTTGTCTTCACTGAATTCCTGAAAAATATATAGTTAGAATATAGAGGAGTCTGATGAAAAACCTTGACCTACACTCTCTAGGTATACAGCCATTTTGTCATTCTTATCTCATGAATATTCTAACATTGAGAAATTAGCATTAAGGTATAGTAATGCATAATGTGACCATGTCATTTATATGGACTTTATCTGGTGGGTCAGAAAAAGTAATAATTTTTCTTTTTTCATCTTTTTTTATAAAGAAGCATTTTAAAACTATAACTTTTATCACAAAAAAAAAATAACATTAAAAAACGTCTAAGCAAATTAACTCTATGCATCATGAAAACTGGTTAACATGTCACAGAAGAAATTGTATCTTGAGACAGTAATAAACTTATGAAGAGTGATATATTTACCTGCTATATTTCCATTGGGATGTATCAAAGGTGATGCATCATCTTCTCCAGGAGTTGGACTACAAATAGCCCTATATAAACATTTCCATATTGGGTACAATATTATATCAAAAAATAATATGTAACCAAGGCCAATGAGGAAGAATCCTGGTATGATATAGATATCAAACTTTTCCCATTTGAGTAATAAAGCAACACCCCAAGTGACACCAAAACCAATTGAATCAATCATCATTCTCTGAGTAGCACCATAGTTTTTGGTAATTATTAAAGCAAACCAGTAATGGATGGTATTAGATAACAAAACAACTAGAAAATAGAAATACCAGCTACTTTTATCGAAATTCATAATCTAACTCAAATTCAATACATCTTTTAGACTCTTAGGTAGTTCATGGCAGATATTATGTTATGAATTTGTTGATTGAATAGTTGCTGTTTTGATACAGTCTAAGATGTCAATTGTCATACGCTGACATTTATATCATAAAAATTTCAAATTATCATTGGACAGAAATCAAATACTGTAAATTTCTGAAAATCAGAGGTTTTGAAATTATTATCATCCAGCCACTTTTCCTTCATATGTGAAATATAAACTTCAAACTAAACTGATATTCTAATATATTCTTTGAGTAAATGAGAAAATCACCGTGGGGAAACAGAATTTTGCTGAAGATAATTTCCATGTGTAATTTTTCCAATATATATTTCTATCGAGTCTCAAGCATTCATCGACTACTTTCACATATGTATGAAATTTTTTTTTTTTAATGGTTTTTGATGAAACGACAGAAAAAGTTTTAATCAGAAATCACTGTGATCAGAGAGTAATACAATCCCTCACTCAGACATATTGTATCTAAGCTGATAAAAATCCTTACCAACAACAATTGCAACAATGACTCCAGAATTCTTCATCTGTTTAAATGCATCAGAGGGATTTTCTAAATAATGACCAGGCAACTCACTAAAGGCACCAGCATTCACAAATGAAAATGGAATGGCTAAGATAAATGATATACAAAATCCCCACAGCCCTATAAATAGAAGATGTAAATTGAGTGTAATGGTACTGGTATATGGGGAATAACTCCTGTTTAATTTGAAATTGGTCAGAGCAATAGTTCATTACAACAACAATTTGTTACATAGGCCATATTAGGAATGCTTCACTTTAGTTAAAATAGTATAAAAAAAATATTTTTGCCAGATACAAAAAAAATCTAGGCTATGTAAATATTATTAACAGAAAATTGTTGTCAAATAAGAAAAAGATTGAAGTAAAACCTCAATGGACATTCTCAAAATTCCTTATTCTTTAATTATAACTAACCTTCATAACCCAAACATTGTAATGGGGACATATTGGGATATTTGGTTAATATTCTCTGTTCCCAAACAGCCTGCGTAGCAAACATTATCTGGGCCATAACAATTAATAAATCGCCTACAAAAATATCAGTGATTTCATATACAAACATATCAATAGTAGACAGAATCATCAAGTATCTATATTGTTATTATTTTTCTTTCTATAATGTAATCACAATATATACAGGTCTAAAATTGCATTACATAAGACAGTATTACAGACAAGACTTCAACAATCAAATCAGTCCTTATAGACCAAATGACAGACCTCTATCATGTTTCTTTCATTGATTATAGTAATGGATATTACCTGCAACTATTCCATTGGTATCATATTCATCTTTTATTTGGTATATATAATCATTAATACCTAGTACAGCTAGACCAGCAATACTAATTACTACACCTACCCACATCCGCGGGTTCATGTTGCGTCCTAGGAAAGCTACTGACAGTAATGATGTAAAGAACAAAATAGTTCCTGAAATTGAAAAATAACATTATGGACTGGAAATTACCAAAAAAATATTTTCTTATTACACATAGTTGACAGATTAAAATGTTTTTGCACCAATCATAAAACATACCATTAATAAGCCTACGACCCAAGATCCACAGGTAAGCTAGCAAGTGTTTAACTTGTAGATGAACTAAACTCCCTGATATACATTAAAGCCATGGAAAGGAAAATTTTACCTTTAAACAGAATGGTACTAGAACTGTAGGTTAGACGAACACCAACATAGAGTAAACAGGTGGCAACATATCTAAATAAAGCTGGCAATATAAATATATATACATTAAACTTTGTTTCTCTATGTAACTGTCTATTACGTTGTCTTGGAGTCACTCTTGGAGGAAATAGCACCCGTCCCACTTCAAATCTGTTCAATATCCAATATATTATCAGGCATAATATTTGTCCTGCAAACAGTATAGGTGCCTGAAAGAATATTAAAAAATGGAATTAGTTTCATGTCAACTATAATTATGAAACAAGCCATAGTCATCAAGGATTTTCAGAATTTGTTCCATATCAAAAGGATATCTAAGACAGTTAGTGACCTAGTACTTTCATACTCCTCCATTCATCTGGAGATTTGCAAAAGATGAAAATCATGAATTGCCAATGTTTGCTTTTTTTTGAAAACTTTCCATATTTTATTTACCATAAATGTTTATGTCTATGTATAAGCTCTTCTGATCAAATATCTGAAAATTATGGTGGCAATAAAATTACACTTGTTCTAAGAAAACCATGACTAACTATAATAAAGGTCTGATAGACAAATATAATAATAAAATCACCATTGCAAAAAAAAGTTTTTGGTCATGTGATTGCAGACATTTCTTAGTATTATTTCTGTGACTTTGATGCAAAGAATGACATGTGCATTAAATATCCCTCTACTAAAACTTACCATGAAGAAGTCATGATCAAAGGTGTGTTTTTTAGGCAATCCATCTGAATCATCACCAACTCCATTTCTACCAGTTGAACCACGGACTTTGAGATGTTTACCCCAACTACAAAAAAACATGACATCATAAGGGGGGCCTAGAAAAATGGATTATACCCCCATTTCATCTCTTAAAAATCAAAATTCTGATTGGTATACATTTTATTTAGCCCCCTATTAGAGCACTACTGAATGATAGACTATGTTCAATAATCTTAATCTTAATAATCTTAAAATATATCCTAAAATGCACCAAATCAAGAATATATTCAAAAATTTCTATTCAAAAAAACTATGCACTTCGTTAGAGTTGTAGAACTATTAATCTCAATTTCCACAGTTGTCCTTCCAGTAAGTCAATCTGCCCTCCACCAGGAATGAATTGGTGCTGGGGCTCAGCTTTTGTACTCAGAAAATTTGAAGAATTAAAGACCCAGAGAACTCGTTTGTGACAATTTTGAGGTTACAAAAACGTATCAAATCCTATATCTTTTTGATTTTGTACAAAGACACTGTAAATAAATCAATCTCTGCTGAACTGAAGAGAGTTTTGACCGCACCATAACAACGTATATATGACATAACAATATATGTACAAGTTTGGGAGGCTGCTAGTCACTTCATTTTCATACTATTGAGATCTATTACTTCTTACTTTGATATAACACAAGACAATAATTATGGGGTAAAACCTATAACACATTGTCCAGAGAACCTCTTGGATCCTTTCAATGCCATATATTTATCATTTTTTTTATTTCGAAACCATTGCACGTTTGGTTCACCATACATATTATACAGTCGAGTAACCTAATTTCGTGGAAACCTATTATTCGTGGATTTTCGGAAATGATTAACAATTTACGTGAGCGACCTTGCGCGACCTCCGCATTAGTTTGTTTTAATAAACATGGGTTTTCTGTACAATATCACCTAGTAGAATGAATTCAGTACTTTCATGCAAGGTAAAATGTATTAATGTATACTTTCACAAATACAAAATGGCGGATTTCAGTTATTACCAAACGTCTCAATTTTTTATCGGCCGAATTTCCTTATAATCCCTAGCCGTAATCGGAATTCCAAGTGTCGTCTGCTAGAATGTAGTCCAACAAATGAAGTCACGTGATCAAGTAGCGGATTCCGTGTAAGTAAAAAATTTCTATGGAACACAAAGTGGACCATATTCTTATGTTGTTTCAGTGACTTTTAGCAATAAATCACGCTACGTATCTTATTTTGTCAGTCACTATTTTTTTTTTTAAATCGTGGTTCTTTGAAGGAATTGTCACTAGTTATAATGAATTGATATTAAAGATAAATACTAAGAGAAGTTAATTATACCACCCGGTATCCATACAACGTGTTTTTCTAGACTTATTTATATTTCAAACATTGTACACGAAAATAGGTGACGCATTCTGCCGCCGTTGCCAGTTGGTTGCTCATGAAATATGGGTCAAAGTGAAGAATTCATACAGAAAATTGAAACAAACAAATTTTGATTATTTATCCTTATATCCCGAAAATAGGTTACACCACTGTATACATAATTGTGTTATGTGAAACTTCATACAACTTACTGATCGCCGAGAGCTGTTAAAGTACCAAATACAAACAAGACGAAACCGTAACATATAATATAGCACGGGTTCCTAGGTCTATTATTAATACCAGGAATTGGTTGTTGACCGTCCCCATCCATTTTCAACGTTTTAAGTCATATAATACTTCCTCATGGAAGTGGTATTTCCAAGTTTGCTATGACGTCAGTAGGCTGTATAGAATGTTCTATATTTAGCTGTTAAACTCTTCAGGTATATTCAACATGTTCATATACGTCTTGGTGGTCTAGGGGCATGATTCTCGCATAGGGTGCTAGAGCTCCCGGGTTCAAATCCCGGCTAAGCCCATCCTTTTTTACAATAGGAAAATAATTGCTTAGAACCTTTCTTTTTCATTCATAAAGCAACTCTGTAGTTTGGGTTCCACAAGAAAGTGTAAAAATTATATATCAGCAAATATTAAAAAGAATGTTCTGCTACAAGTTCAGGAATATAATGACCGATATCTGTGGTGCCATAAATTAATAGGCGCAAGTTACAGATATAAACATAGGTCTGTGTCAGTGTTTAAAACAGGAAGATGTTTGCAATCCTTTTAATCAATATTTTAATTCTCTGAGAAAATGATCAAATAAATAAACTATTCCAAAAAAATGTTATTCTTTCAAATTTTTAGCAATGAGAATTTAACCACCCAGACCCAAATATACATGTTTAATAAGTGTCAATAAAACTGATGTTTTGCAATAACCATTTTAGTGCAAGGATGGCAAATTAGCTATGCACAAAATTCAAAGCAGATAACACAGACAAATATAGCCATTCCTTTGATCTAGTGAATGTTTGTAAAAAGATAAAGGTTATTATAATGATTAATGATTTTAATAACAAAGTTAATGAAAGTTATATATTACATTTACGTGACATGAAAAGCAATATGTAACAAACAAATAATAATATAAACATTGTAGAGACAACAAATGCAAGTTTATTTCATAAACAGTCTTCACTAATATTACAAAAAAAAAAAAATTTGAAAAAACTGTAATATTAAAATGTGATGAAGAATATATAAGATCAAGAAGAGTCTTACAAACAAAGTTCACTAATCGCTCTGAAACATATTCAGCTGCGGAGGATGAGAGATTTATAGGTTAAAAAAGACATAAATATTGAAGATCATTTACAAAGATTGGTAGCATCATGACAATGAAGAGATATAGGTTATAAATAAAAATAATTACAAAACGAATCCAATCAAGTTTAGCCATTTTGGCTTCTCACAGTGTCTTATACCATAAACTTTCAAAATGTTTTAAAAAATACAAATAAGTAACTGATGACATATGAACCAAGGATATACTAATAAAAATATTTGCACTCCCTAGCTATGTTGTTATATCGTTACTAAAATGCATATTTTTTTTCTGATTTAGAAGGGCCCTAACTACATCAAGGCAAATGCCCCATGCTAAATTTTATGAAAAAGAAATTCTGTTTAATAACATTTAATTCAAATATACTGTTTGAAGTCATCTGAAGCATTGTGATGAAAGACCTAACAAATTTCCAAGAAAAAAGAATTTTTGCCTCATAGAAAAAATACCCTAGAATCTTACACATATGCGATTCTAAAACATTTACATATGCCTCAAATACTCAAGTTGGCCAAAATAAATCCACTTTGTCCTACTACAGCCCTGGTTCCACCTGGGAACCACTGCATTACAGCATTAATTGACAATCAATAGGGACCAAATATTATATTCTTTATATGATTAAATTGCCAGCAAATTATGTCCAGAAAGTTTCATAATACAATAAATTTAAAGGACAGGTATGCCATTTTGGTGGGTTGATTTGAGTCTTGAATATATGTAAATAATCTTCAGATGTACTAGAAATGTACGAAATTCACATAAACTCTTTACAATACTTCAAACTAGGAATTTTACTCACTATTTCTATATTATTGTCTTTTCTATATATCACAACACGTGTCACATGGCAACTTTAACATTCAAACGCGGATAATTCTAGACAAACATGGATTCAACGGATCAAATTTCGATGGTGAGCTTTGAACACTATTACTGATTAGCTCAGCTAAAAAATTCCAGTTTCTAAGTCTGAAGTAAATGGGTAAAAAAACCCGCCTACCTGTCCCTTTAAATGAGAATGGTATAATCAATCACCACATAAAATGCAAAAATCGAAATACCTATAGATTAAAGAGGGTTTATGAAAATAATAAAAGTTCATAAATTATATCTAAATCTACAATAATAATCAGGCAACTCTAATATTTTAGAAACATATATCTAAAATGCAAATTACAGAAGTAGAACATGCAATTTTTTAAGTGTATTAGATTGACATTAGGAAATGTGAAAATACATCATATCTTTCTATTAACTAATGAATCATAATAAAACAATCCTTGGAAGGCACTTGACTTGTAGTTTGGATTCAAATTAGACTCCTCCCCTTATAAAGTAATCATGGGGTAGGTGTCTACCTATCCATGTTCCTTTACCAACTGTATGATATAGATATGGATAATATCATAAATTGCTGAAGGAAAAATGTTACACGTCATGGTGCTACTCGACAATAGTTAACTTAGTCCCTCTACAATTCTTCAAGATCTACAATGGAATTTAGCTATTGAATATTCCCATGTAAGTAACATTTGATTTCTTTGAGGAATGTGTAGGCTTTAGCCATAAAAATGAGTTAACAAGGGCTATCATTTCTTACGGTACATGTACTAATAGCTTAGCTAAGTAATATATAAATACATGTGACATCCACAACAGTGGACCATACCATATGATTTCCATAATGTATTATATTTATAATATATGATATTCATAATATAATATATGGACGGTTGCATAAATGGCTTCTTACATAATTTTGTTTAAATTTCAAAATTTTCAAGATTTTGGTTTTTTCCATGAGAAATTCTCCAGCCTTTTATCACTCATGAGATACTGTTTTTCTATACCTCAAGCTTTAAGTTTATAGAAGCAACATTCAGATATCTGTAACACTTTCAAATAGAATTCTAGTATACAAATATGTACAACAACGTCTATAAATAGGAATGTGAATATTTTATATATTATCTTTACAGTCCAATAACAAGTCATAATCCAGACCTCAACACCACCGTCATCTTCACATACCATCCTCTCTTTTAAACTTTAACTGGTTTCACTTCACTTAATGTTATTTAATCTCATTTAAATATAGGCCACACAATATCAATTCTGAAATTAAACCAAGATAAAAAGTTATAAATAATGAAATTCAACAAGATGGACTTTATACAATATTTTTGATTGATATTTGCCAGGCAATATGGGAGTAACAAATGTTTTTTCTCACTATTTGATATTCTGTTCCAACGTTGAACTTCAAATTCAAATTTGACCCTAGGTCATTCTTGCAAAGTCATGAAAATACCTTGACCAAAGAAAAGTGTCTCAAAAGTTACAAGTTGCTTCTTTTGAAACCTTTTTATTTTCAATGAATACTTTTCATTGGTCAAAATGTCTTCACGGTTTCCAAATGAATACTATCAATAATGTGTCCCATGCATCTAAGGCATAGTGACATCTAGCAAGTGGACCAAGGAATTTGATAATAAGTGTATTAGTTGCCTTAAATTACAAATACAATAACTATTCACCCATCTATAAAAGGAACTGTATTTTAATTATATTCTCTACGACTTCTATATCTAGATGGTGGTAAAATAAGAAGTGGTGGTCTTCTTCTCTGTGAAGGATGTTGACTTGATGATTCAGTGATAGAATGTGTTTGACTGTCATCACCTTGTGTTAGATTGGCATCAGATGGTATATGGTTGGAATCACCATGTGTTTGACTGGTACTACTATGTGTTAAATTTGTGTTACTATGTGTTTGAGTGGTGCCACCATGTGTGTGACTGGCAGGACTGTCTGTGTGACCAACAGTATTATTGGTTTGTTGGGTACTTGATGTTTGAGATATAGTACTATGATGGCGACTACTTGTACCACGTGGATGACTGGCTGCACTAGTCGTGTGTCCAGCTGAACTCAGTCTGTTAATTGCAGAACTATAGAAATTACTTCCAACATGTCTATTTTCAGTAGAAGAACCTGATTTGTTTATAACATCATTATGTGTTTTAGTTGCTGAGGCTAATATTTGACTGGCAGTGGCAGCCCTTTGACTGGGAGAACCAGGTCTGTGGCTTGAAGAAGTAACTCTGTCCCTGGCCAAAACTGGTTTTTGACTGGCTGAAACTGCTCTGTGACTGGTTGTATCTGGTCTATGACTGGTTGTATCTGGTCTTTGACTGGCTGAAACAGGTCTTTGACTGGCTGAAACTGGTCTTTGACTTGCTGAAACTGGTCTTTGACTTGCTGAATCTGGCCTGTGACTGGCTGTAGCTGATCTGTGACTGGCTGAAACTGATCTGTGACTTGCTGAAGTAGGTCTTTGACTGCTTGAAACAGGCCTTTGGTTGACCATATTAGATCTATTTGGTGAAGAACCATGTGTGTGACCTGCTGTGATACTTTGCATGTGGGAGTGTCCATGAGTATTTGTAGGATTAACACGATGTCTTCTATAGTCTGCAGTTGCCCTCACTGGCATAGTGGTCTGCCGAACTCGATTTTGAAATTCCTGATCAAAATTTTGAGCTTCCTCTGAAAACAGGAAAGAAAAAAAATGGAATTGAACTCATTGTACAAAACAAAGAGGGGATGAAACTTTTACACAAGCTATCAAAATTATTCATAAACACTTTTGAAAGATTTCAAAATTAAAAATCTAAATTTTCAACAAATTTCAAGGACTCCTCCATGCATCTGTGGTGAGCTTGAAAAACCATCATGACATTACATACCTTCATCTATATTGATAAATTCCTGATTGACATTGTTCTCTCCAGTCAGACGGTTTCTTGATTTCTCAACAGTATGTTCACGATCACCTATTTTATGACCAATTTCAACTTTTTCTACACCAGTTGAACTATCTCTTTCTGATCTTTTTGTTTCTATTGCCTGATAAAGAAAGAAATAGATGGCTATCCATTAACAGAATTGAAATACCAAATTATATTCTGAGATTGTTTTTACCAGTTTAGGGAATTGAAATGATTTTTAAGAGATTTGATACCAATTAGGGGAATTGATGAAAGAAGCCGCTGACATATTGCATCAGATAAAATACAATTTGAAAATAGAGATAAACTTCTCCAAATAGGACTTCAGGTGCAAGAGAAAAATAAACAGATAAATCCTCTGATTCAGTATCAGCATCAATATCCCTCCAAAAAAGATTAAGAACTTACCCCTCCCTGAGCCCTTTGTGTGACAGAAGACTGATAAACTCTGGGTGAACCATTTCCAACATTAGAGTAGGATACAAACGACGACTGAACAAAATTAGCACCATTTCCGGTAGGACTTCTCATTGGCTGTTCCTGTTATAATATATTCATTATTATTTAGTTTCACTGTCAAATATCAACAAATTATAATTTCAATGCATGCAATAGAAAATATTCATAATCCAGGGTTTACTACCCTTTTAACTCTACACATTTAAAGGCTTAGAAATATTTCCATGAAAGAACCATTTGAAGTTTCGTATGAACTGAAGGTGTTTAATCTTTGACGACCCCAGTTTTAAAGTCAATCTTTGCCACTTTGTATCATCTTACTACATAGATTAGACTAGCGGTATATCAGTCACTAACTAATTTAGTGTTGCTAAGATATCTTACTGCGAGATTTATTAATAAATGTTTCTTACAAATCTTGAATGCATGTCAGACATCATTCTGTCCATGTTAGCCAACATACCACCAAACCCTAGTGGCATCATTCCCATTCCAAATGGTGAAACTTGAAGCTGCTGTTGACGCTGAACTCTACGTTCCTGGCTTCTTCTTTCCCTTTCCGCTATTCTAGCATCCATAATCTGGGGAGCCCCGAATGGATCAGGCATTTGAAACATTGATCCCATAGATATCATGTGATTTTGATGAGCCCTAGATTGAAGAAATATAATTAGATTAACATTGGTATGTCAAATATCATGGTCGAACATATTTGTGCACTTCCATTATTGAGGTGAAATAATTATTATTGAAACTAAACAAGCTTGACCAAAATCCTGTTCATCACCCTGAAGTAGAAGGTTCATTTTTTTTTAATCTTCCCAAGGAGCACAGATATATTTGCCCCAGTATAATTGATGATAAGCCAGACCCCAATAGAACCATAACGACTAATAAATATCAACCCTGTAGAGCTGTATCATTCAAAATGTTTTCAATAGTTCATCAAGTAGACTTGATGAGATCATGCCTATTGTGATGATATAATTATGATAAACATGAAAATAACTGATGATTGTTGTCCCAGATAAATATTTCCTCTCAGTCACTGCTGACTACAATCTAGGTCAAATATCAATATATTTAGTCATAAGTATCAGTATGATAAAATTCTAGAAATAAGCTTTAACAAGACGTAAATAATCAATCGTAATTTGTTCAAAACGCCAATAGCAAATAGTAAATTCACTGTGCACAACTGCTATGTATGACTCTTAAAATGTTTTATCTTGCACAATACAATCATAACTGTCATTTCTAAACCTAACACATTCAAATTTAAGGTATTCATAAACAATTTCATAGACAAATATTCTGTCAATTCTAACATTCGGGTTCTGAGACATTCAGTGTCTTACTACAGATAACCATCAAAGGTATATCAGATATTCTTTGGATGAAAGTTGATTATTATTTCTTGCTTAAAACTTTGTATTCCCAATACATTCTATACATACTTTCATTTCATAGACAATGTTACTATAAAAGGCCAATTCAAACAAATATCAAGTACTAATCAACACTCTAATAATGTCCTTCCATATGGCACATGACATTCAAAACTAACATGGCATCTATCTGATTAAAATGCAATTTAAGCTTACTTCTTTGTTTTCTTTATCTTATGCTTAAAGAAAATATGTTTGACTTTGACTACAAGTAGAGTCATCCACGGTAAAAATTTAATTTTCTTATCAGATTACACTTTACAGATAACAAAAGCTTAAAATGACTATAGAATAAATGTATAGACCATTATATGCATAAGATAGAAATAAGACAAAACTGACAAATAAAAACAGTAAAATAAGTTAAATAAATATTCCTGATCTTATTCTACGTAATATTGTACAAAAATTTGACAAAAGCTACTAGACTTTTATTCAAATAACAAGACTATAGCTAGAAAAAATCTACATTTGATTACTTTTTACACTATAGGCTTCAATAAGTTTTTTTATACACACACCTGTGAAATAACCTTAGTAACTACAGTCCTATCAGTAATTTTTCTATTCAGATTTGTACTAAATATGAGTATTTAATAAAAAAAAAATTAAATCTAATTAAAAATTGTTTGATAAATTTCATGTTTTGAAAGTCAATAAACATGTTATTTAAATGAAATACAAAGCTTAAATCAACTACAGTACAAGTTACAACTTCAAAGCCTACTGTTTCAGTTAAAATGTTAAAATGAATAAATCTATTTACCTAATTTACACAATTCTGCAATAAACAAGTAATACAAATCAGCCAAATGTCAATATATTTGAAGAAAAACGAGCAAGTCTGTATCAGTTAGATATATAAATAATTTAAACCAATACAAGCTTGTGATTGGTATAATAGGATTTTTATTACCTATGTATACTATGTGAAATATTCGTGAACCCTCCAGTATGTATTAATAGGCCCATCTACTTACAGTAGCTTATATCTATATAAAATTCATAAGACTATAATATATGTTAGTAGGTTATATATTTTACAATGATTTAAAGGTCTTTGTTGAATACAGTTGACCAGGCTTATTCACAGGGCCAGTTGAAAAAAAGGTATTTGTCTCTTCAACTTGAACTGTGCCTATATAAAGATCTGATTTGAAACTGTCAAAATATTAGGAATATGATTAATTCTATGATTAAGACTCAACAAGTTGAATTTGATTTCTGTTGCTCAAATTTTAAGCACTCTCTAATATTCCAGTATGTAGGTAATCCTCACAGAAAGATACACATAACTATTTTTTCAGACTTTCCACTGGCTAACATTTCTCAAAAGCACACTTGGATGGACAGTACAGATTTATCAAATAATGTTTTCTTCATTGACAATTTTATTTTCTTGATGTTCACATTGCACATTATGCAATCCTCGACAGTTTCTGTTAGCTTAATCTTCACAGAAGCTGTTGACATATTGCTATGTTAAAAATAGGCTGGAATAGTATTCTCAAAAAAAAGGACTAGACTAAGTCTAACAGTATCTGATGTAGAATCCATTTTTTTTTAGTAAAATTTAGCAAAAGAAAAACACTATTTCTCATAAAATATTATCAGAGAGTGTTGCAATGTATGCATACTACTTGGCCACCCTTTTTTAGAAACATTTGTTCCCCAGGCCAAGAGGGCAGGGCCTATTCTTATTGTAAATGGCAAACCCACAGACCTAACCCATAAAACATCCAGGTTTTTCTACCAATTATTGAGCGAAGTTCTATACCAAGAACCTAACTCGCTATTATTTTGGAGAAAAATTTTACCAATAGGTAACTCCTTTTCCCTAGATCAATACTGGAATTCCGTTTTTTATTCTAATAAAGGTTGCGATATGGTTGATAATGACTTCAGGATTGTCCACAACATTATTCGGACCAATAAAAAACGGTACAACATTGGATTAATTGATAGTCCTTTATGCCAAATATGTAAAACACATACTGAAGACATCATCCACTGTATTTTAAAATGCTCTTCCTTATCCAAATTCCTAGCCTTTATTAATTCTTTATTAATTACATATTTTAAAGATACAGGTTATAGCCAATTAGATTTTGAACAATGGATGATATTTGGTTACCCCTCTAAAAAGAAAACCTCCTTGCCTCTCATTTTAATTTTTGCTTATGCTCGCCAATCCATAATGAAACGGCGACAATTTACACACAATAACCCTCTTTTAGAGCTTGATCTGTGCCAATTATTTAAAAAAGTATTAAATTCACACCTCCATCATTTATACATTAGTTTTGCTAAATATAACAGTGTATGCAAATTTACATCTCTGTTTTTTGGAGACCCATATTTCGTTTATAAAAACGATGCCCCCAATTTTAATTCTTAATAGTTCCTATAATAACATAGCATTAAACAAAAACTGAAACAAAGAGTTTGAGGGGATTAGTGTAAAAAAAAAATATATTAATATGCACAGCACTATCTCTCAAAATATCTTACAATTTTGACAAGTGAAATCAACAATCTATAAAGACTACAGCCTTCTTTCATTTTAATTACTTGAAACCTGAAATACACACTGACCTGACCTGACATGTACTAATTTAAGTTCATTAAGAATTTATCTCACAAATCTAACATACCTTTCTTTCTGTTTTAAGTTTTACCTTCCTTAGAGTACTATGATATATATTCTAAATGAGCTTGTATTTTGTCAAAAAAAAAAAAAACTTTTACATTATATAAAACATACAAGGTGTTGAAGGTAGATAAAACACTCCTTTAATTGATTCATTCTTGCTAGAAATCTAGATCTAGTATTTAATTGACCCCATTAAGAAAATTTCCCTAATAAAAGAGTCTATTGAAAAATTACTCATCCCTCTCAAACAGATAAATCATGAACTTATTGACAACTCAAGCTTGAAATTCAGATTTATGAATTTTTTTAAGTATTTTAGTGTAAGATCTCAATAAGCCTAATCTACCATTAACTCTCAGTAAGAAATAACTAAGAAATTCATCTACCTATTACTTCATCTGACTATGACTAAAGCTATGCAGGAAAAAATAAATGAATGAATGAATGAATGATTGATAAATAATAACAAAGGTAACTAAATAGTAAGAAATTGCTTCCTACAAACATGTAAAGCAGTAATATAATTCAATAAAACGAATAAAATAAAACACTAATTCTGTTGCTGAAACATGTTGCTGAGAGATTTGGATTTTTAAGTTTTCTATGATTTCATAGTACATAATCACATAATAGCATTTAAATTGTGTTAGAAAGTAGAATCATTGATTTCTCACATCTGGCTAAAACTGTAATAGAAAGTTTTAAATCAAGAGCTGAACATAACACCCTAATTATTCAAGCCTATCTGTGAGAGAAAAATATATCAAGAATTTATCACTGCAATTAGAATGTGAATATAGGTGTTTTCTTTTGGATATCTGTTTCAAAGTATAACAATGTTACAGGTTCTTTCATACAGTACACATTATCAAGATCTTTTTTGAATAAATGCCACTCAAGTTATGTAAACCTGCATCCTATGCCATTTCCGTGCCAGATGACTATATGAAAAAAATTTCCCGAACTCAGAGAGCATGTTCACATTTTGGAAAACAGGTGCCTGTTCTGCAAGTCCTGGTTTTCATTACTTACACAGTAGTTGCAGTAGTGTACTTGACTCATGGTCAACCGATACTGTCAGTGTCAAAACTGACAATATTTGTGAAATGATCAAAAACAGTGACAGTCACAGACTCACACTCACAGTGCCAGTGCAGAGACTGGAGGAGTAGGGATTGTGTCATTTGTTTGTTTTAGGTCTTACTTAAGTATCCGACTCATTCTAAAAAGGTATAAAGAAACTTACGCGAAAAATGGATCCTCTATTAAGTCCCCCTGAAACGTATTTCTTAACATAGTTGAAAAGTATGATAGACTTCAGAAGAATGTGGATCTAAATACAACATGTAGATCTATTCTTATTTGTTTGGTTCTCGAAAGTAGAAACTTTCACGTTGTTGACTACGTAATCAATATATGTGTTATCAACTACGTCGGAAAATTCCTTACGATAATTTCCATAAATGGGCATTTCCGTGATATTATAAGTTGAAAATAATGACGAAAGAACAAGGGAGACAAATCCTCTTTTTAGAGAGTTACAGTTCTTTACAAAATGGCTGCGCCCATAAAATTATTAGAATTTCCAAATGATATCGATGAAAACCTGAGGTGTGTAAGAAATTGTTTGAAAATCACGTCATTTTGTGTATAGAGTACACAGTCCTTGTTTTTTTTCCACTTAATCAACGAATGGTATTGCCTTTTCTTTTGTAAATCGATGCTTTTTCGAAATATCTGTCTGCTGAGTGTATCTCTCTACTCAACTCAGTCTGAGTAGTGACAGTGCCTGTGACTTTATTCTACTTTACATTGACAGCTCTCTTATTAGGCATAAGCTTGTAAGCTGGTCTCTGGTCATCTCATGGGTGTATTTATAAGCCTGTAACATATCACCTCTAGCTCTCCTGTAGGTCATGCTGGGTATAACCAATTTCTCCAGTTTCTCTTCACAATCTAGTATATTTAATGAAACCTCTCTGTCATGGATCTGTATCGATGATTTGTCAGTCTCACAGTGTTGAGATGTCCAGTAATGTCAACCATTAATCTACAGAATGAAATATTTCCATGAAGTTTCTAGATCTAGTTCCACTAAAAATATGCTGATATTGAAACATAAGTTTAATAGTGCATGCATTGGTTGTTAGTGATAGAGAATTTATCATTTTTGTAATAAGGATGTAGAATTTTGAATTTATTACAGTGACATTCCATACAGAGAAAGAAAAGTATGTATTGTATCAGTTGTTGGAAAGAGTCGGCTGAACTTTATGTCCAACAAGGCTTCTTTATTAAATCCAGTCATTGAGAGAGATATTTTTCAGGTATTTAACCCTTTGCGTGAGTGTCGTATGATAAATCTGATGGTCTAAGTCTAATTCTTTCTACATTCATATATTGGATTGAAATTATAAAGCACCTCACCGACAACAATTTCAACAGTTTGAGTAAACTAACTACCTTTGTTTAGATCAATTTATTCATTGGCACTCAAAAGTTAAGATAACTCTGTTATTTTTGTTTATAGGGAGCTGAAGGTTTTATCAATGAACAAGTTTCTAAGGTAAACTATTGTGTATACTTACCTTTTATACTGTTCATTATCTTCATTTTACAAACTTACTTAAATTTTAGAAAATCAATAATTTTTTGTAAAATAATGTCTATTTATTTATCCATTGTTTTTTTTATCTGCTGTCTTTACGTATTTTTAAGAAAGAGATAGAACTGTATTATGATGTGGATAATCAAGTTATTTATCTTCACCACCAATCTTGTGCTGATGTCCATATCCTGGCTGAGAGATGTCAAGAACTGTATCAATCTAAATCAAACTTGGTTAGCATAAATCCTATTTATCTATCTTGAGCATCATGTACACTGTAAAAGCTAAAATATTTGGTATGATTGTTATTTAATTTTTTACTTAAAGTTTGCACTTGATATTAATGGTGCATTTAGTTTTGTGATCTAAGAAAAATCATATTGCATTTAAAATAATTAGATATGCAGGTTTTCCATGTTGTCATATTCCAACATATTATATATTTTCATCATTCAGTTTGAACAATTTTGGTGTAGATTGAATTTCAGCTTTGTGTATGTACCTTTTGACAACAAGTTATTTTTTTGTTTAACTATACAATATTTTCTTTCTTGTAGGATTTTAATAGTATATGGGAAGATAACTCAATAAAACATGCTAAAACTTTGTTATATTTATTTAGCCTGTCACATATAGTATTGGTAAGTGTTAATCTGTTTCCTTGCTTTGGTGAAAGGAAAAAAGAAATTCACACCCATTTATGAATGGGTCGACTAAATATTGTAGACATTTATTTAGTGTAAACAGATTCTAACTGAGAATAGGAAAAGCAGCAGGCATTTATATGAACTAAGCAGGCAAGTGAGGTTAATATCTCAATGTTCTAACTTACAGTCAGAGCTAAAGCCCTTCTTGTATTATTTTCAGTTATGTAATCCAGGCAGTACATTTGATATTGGTTATGTTAAGTTGTTTAGAATACTAGATATGATAAGGTAAGTAACAAATTAGTACTGAGAAGAGATGGGTTTTTTTCAAAAGCTTTAGTAGGCTCTCTGAACCTGGAGTATTATTTGTTGTAGGTTAAAGTTACAGAGTTCTATATCAGAGGTATTATCAGAGTTTATACTCTCACAAGATTGGTATACATCAGCTAGACTCTGTTCACCTAGGGTATTGTTTATTTTCCAAACGGCTACTTTTGAGCTGAGTTTTGATGACAATGATTCTTTGTATAGTAAAACTAGACCACAAGTAAGTTCAGGCATTTATCAAAACATTTTAATCAATTAATGTAGATTGCATAAAAATTAAGTAAGATTATAGGTACAAAACTATTTAAAACTTATTTGCTTTTGAAGGATAGGATTATTGTATTTACTATGTTCAGTAGGTAATATTGTGCCAAGCATAGCATTCTTTTTTGTTCTAGGTTAGAAAAGTCAAAAGTGCAATCAGTTTATTCCCTCTTCTCCCATTTTAAATTATTATTTTAAGATCATTTAATTCTATTAATTGATATATAAACAATGATAAATAGAAAATTATACACTTTCACTATTATATAATTTGTTTTAAATATCTTTATCGATTTTTGGTTTCAGAAAAATCTACCAATTAAGAAATTACAGATAAATTTAGAAGATCAGATTTATAGAATATTAAGGAAATCCAGAGTTATTACAAACATTAGGTAGTTGATTATAAATAAGGATAATGCAGATACTTTAAATTTTCATTTAAGAAAGCTATTGTAAAAACTGTTATATTGGAAAACATTTGAAAACTTTCCACAATTTTCCTCAAGGCAACCTAACAGAATCCCTTGAAATTCATTTAAATTGAAGTCTTACTAAAGATAACAAGATATACATGTACTTATTTTTATACGCCCACATATAGTACGTATATTGTCGGCACCCCTGTCCATCTGTCGGTCCGTCCGTCCGTCCCACCGTCAACATTTGCTTGTAAACAGTCTAAAAACCAAAATTTTTGATGGAAACAAATGAAATTCGGTATGTGTATACATATTCATAAAACGAACATCAAGTTTGAATTTAAGCTATTTTCGACCGTTTGAAGCAGAGTTATTGCCCTTGCCCCAAAATCTTGAATATGCTATTACTCTTTTAGTTTTCAACCGATTTTGATGAAACTTAAAATGGATGATTCATTTGTACCATCCGCATGCTGTGGTTGGCGTATATGGCTGTGGTTCACTATCTTTAAAGTTATTTTTCATGTATTTTTTTTTAAAGTAATAATTCATTGTTTGCTGTACCTGCTAATCAAGAGTTTGTCTATGTTCATACTAAACGTGAAGATTGTCCAGACCCAGTTACATCATATCTACACTTATTACGTAATCTAAATACTCCCTCTAAAGATGGTAAGTGGTACTCTTTTCAGACACCTATAGTTCTTAAACTGAAAAATCAATTTTATAACTTCATTTCTCACAACCAAAATGGGATAGTACTACAACAACATGGCCTTTGTTGTATTAATTCATGCTGCAAAAAATTACAGTGATCGTTTTCCTACCTCAAATATACAGTACTTTGGAAATACTATTTCAGACATTTGAAACATATAACACTTTGCAATGGTAAATAAATGAATAATTTGAAAGTGTATGGTTTCAGATTCTCCCAAGAGTAGAAGTTACCTAACTAATAGACGTGGTGGTCAAGGTCCACTAGCATCATCATCATTTAACAATAGAATTAGAGAATGTAATTTTAAGGAGTTTATTTGGCAACACATAGAACTAGCATTCAGTAAAGGCTTCAATGACAATGTAGGAAGGAATCCTCTACCATCTACATTTGAGGTATATTTTAGTATACCACTAAATCCACTAGACTCTGCTTCTTAGTGGCCTTGTAAAAATAGACAGTGCCTTGCATTGTGCAATGGACAAATTTTTATCCGAATTTATTTTAAATGAAACAAAAGATAGGAAGATCCTTTCATTATGGTCATAAGTATAGACCAATATGGAAACTGCATAAATCTGAATCCACAAATCAAGCTCTCAAATTTCGTTCTGTTGAAAACTTTGAATAGATTTACTCTTTAACCTGCTATTTATCAATGCACTGAAAGCAAGTCTTGACTTGTTTGTCTTCTTTTAGCTTCCAGTTTGTGAGACATGGTTTTATGTGGCGTTAAGATTACATCAATTTTACTTTACCAATATACCTGAAGGCAAACCACAGGCTCACTTGAACACTTTAAAGTCTCTACTAGAAACAGATGTAAGATTCTCTGAAAAGTAAGTTTATTTGGTACGATATAGGACTTAGATAACAGAAACAGCCCTGAACTATTAAGCAGACAGGAGCTCTATATTCTTTATGAGAATGATGATGACAATTTACCAATAACTAGTAACTAGTCTTCCTTTCAAAATCCTCAGCTTCAGGTTTCTTTTATGAAAACTGAAGACAACAGACTTCAAGACATTTTGTTTGAGAAATCTAACTGGTAATAATGTATCTGGAATATAATGCTTGAAATAATAGACTATAATCTGCCAATGCTCAATAGCTTTTGTGCAGACCTTGCAAAATGGATAGAAAACTGAAATTTCATGTTTAACCACCAAATTTATGGCTCTCTGCCACTAAAATTATCACATAGATCAAGTGAGATATATTGAAACTGTTCCTTGTGTAATTTCAACACAATCTGTTGAAATTACTGGTTTTAGAGCGTAGAGGTGTCCTCTTAGTCTACTATCAATCATGAAACCTCTGTAATAATTTCAGTCGCTGTAATAAATATTTACCACTAGCTGAGACAGCTTATCAACAAGACTTACCTACACATTATGTTAGATCATATCATGTACAGAAACTGGCTCAAGCTAAACATGTTTTTGCTCAGTTTGCCCGTGGACCAGCATATGGTGAATATATGAAACAGCTGGAAGAAGCTTGTGAAAAATGGTGGAAAACTGGTAGACAACAATGTGAATCTGTCAGTTTGTCTGGAAATCTGTGTATTAATCCTGTAAGTTGTGTTGAGTAATATTGTCTATACTTCTGTTTGCTTGCGATCATTGTAAAGTCTACAGTTTTGAATTGATTTCATGTACATTAGTGTGTTTATATTTTTATCATTAAGTTTATTGTTTGAACCACTAATATCTGACTATGAACACTTGTGATTAATCTAACACTTGAATGAAGCAACATTTGTAAAGGACCTGTTAGCTTTAAGCTGTTGAATTCTTAACAGAGGACTTAATAAGGATTTTGTTGCAACCAGGTTTATAAACTATCTTCTATCAATGAAATAACTAAGATTAACTATATGTTTAGATACATAGATTAGAAGATGAGATGGAGACAGAGAAGAAAGAACAGCTACCAGTTTTACCACATTCTAGTCAGATTAAAACTAAAGCAGCATGTAACTGTGGTAAAAAACAAGCAGATAAAGAAGATTGTTTTGATCATAAGGTAAGACTACTACTTTGTACCAGTTTTGTTTTCCTTTTAAAAATCATTTATTAAGCCTTTGATATGTAATAAGAAAAGTCTCACTCTAAACATTCTATCTCGTAGTCCCATTCATCAAGACTTTTTTGCTCAGAATGTTTCTGCATTGATTGGCTTTAAAGGGAGATAACATGTAGTTGATTCTTTTTGGATCACAATATATAAACATACAGGGTGAGTGTTATAGGTTTTACTGTTGAAATAATACATTTCACATAGAGTTTGTTCTTTTTTCTAGAGCGCAAATTATGACTTCTATGAAATGTTAGCCAAAACATGTTGTCATAAGCTACAAAAGATTGAATTACCAGCTTTTAAAGCCAGTACAACTGAAGCGAAGGCTCGTCAAGTACCATTACCACCTACTAATCAGTTGTTACCAGTACCTAAATCTAGTACATCAGGTGGTGACAGTAAAAGAATAGAGTCTGTAGTATCTGGAATGTCAGGACTCAGTCTAGCACTTAGTTTAGGTAAGTTCAGGATTAACTGGTCTTAAACTCAATTCACATGAACTTGTTAGTAGGGAATAATTCTTAATAATTTAAAATAAATGACATGAAAATTTCAAATATAATATGTATATTTTGGAAATGAACTATGCTTGTTTCTTGGTTAATCACATTAAATCTCCTTGAAATTGGAAAAAATGGGCTTATGAAACTGTCTTGGAAAAATATCCCTTCCTTGCACACTGCATGGTGTTGCTCATCTTTATTTCAATTCCTTTCAAATTATTTTCAGGTCAATCTGGAGGAAGTGATGTATATCATGGACATCAAGATGGTTTAGATCAAAGAGATACTATAGACGTGTCATCACGTGTAGCCAGTCTAGCTGATGAGGCTATGACTAGAGATGATGATGATGATAATGAAGATGATAATGATGATGGTAAAGAAGATGTTGGTGAAGATGACACAAAGCTACCATCTAGTAGTAAAAGTAAAGAAGAAATAGAAAATGAAGACACTCCAACAGTTGTAGAAGAGAAAAATATAAAATCAATTTGTGAGTGTTACCCTTGCTTATTACTAACAATATGATGTTTATTTTCAGGAATACATTGTATGTATACTGTATATATATTGTGTATACTGTATATATATTGTGTATACTGTATATATATTGTGTATACTGTATATATATATTGTGTATACTGTATATATATTGTGTATACTGTATATATATTATGTATACTGTATATATATTGTGTATACTGTATATATATTGTGTATACTGTATATATATTGTGTATACTGTATATATATATTGTGTATACTGTATATATATTGTGTATTCTGTATATATATTGTGTATACTGTATATATATTATGTATACTGTATATATATATTGTGCATACTGTATATATGTTGTGTATACTGTATATATATTGTGTATTCTGTATATATTGTTTCTGCTGTATATATTGTCCATTCTGTCTATATTGTGTATACTGTATATATTGTGTATTCTGTATATATTGTGTATTCTGTATATATTGTTTCTACTGTATATATATATTGTGTATTCTGTATATATATTGTGTATACTGTATATATGTTGTGTATACTGTATATATATTTTGTATTCAGTATATAGTGTGTATTTTGTATATTCCGTATATCTTTTATTTATTGTGTATATTGTGTAGGTGAAGAAATAATAAGTCGTCAGCATTCTACAACTGAGTATTTACCTGGTATGGTACATACTGACTCTCCACCTGGTCTCCTACCTAAATTCTCTTCATGGTCTTTATGTTGTCTTGGTAAACCTTCATTTTATTCTCATTCGCAGGGTAAGTTGATAATCTTTATGGTTAATCCATATTGTCAAATACAGTAGATACCACTCAAAGGAATAATCAAATCATTTTGGTGGCACATGAGCATAACTTTATGGGAGATCTTCACTTATTGAAGGTGGTTGCTTAATGAAGGTGGTCCTGTGAGGAGGATTCACTGTAGCAGGAAATAAACCTGCTGATTAAACAATAACATCTTTGGTTCTAAGAATCCTTACTACCATCCAATCCTTGGCCAAATATTTTGGCATATATAATTTTCATCGCAATTAACACTTTGGTTGACTGGGATAATTAAGAACGTCACTGCATAGATTAGAATGTCTGCCATTTCATCAATTAAACTATGCCAATGACAACATCTCATTCCTCAGACTCTGAATGACTTATCTATGGTCTTTATCTTAAATGGATTTATTATTATTATTAGGTCTAGATCTACCAGGATTTCTAGCTGGAAGCAATTTTCTCTTACCCTGGGATATTACTCTCAAAATCAGTAAAGAGAAATGGCCGACAGTTGGTGAAACTGCTGGCAAGAAAGGTAGACAGAAAAGATCTCATAAAGGTAGGTTTATTTATTTAGGCTTGCTCAATTTATATTTTTAAGCTCCCAACTTTCAAAACAGTGTCTATTTAACTACAGTTCCTTATATACTGTTGAACATTACTTTGCTGATATATTTTAAATACCTACAACAGGCATCCACCAAGACACATCACTATCTGCCTTTCAATCAGATAAAAGCTTCAAAACTTATTGTTTATTACTAGATGCAGGAGAAGTTAGTCTACGAGTGTTTCTGGGTAATGAGTATGAGTGTCCTAGAGGTCATAGATTTTTCTGCAGTGGACCAGATAAGATTATAAAAGTATCCAGTATGTGTAGTGTTAAAGATAATGCCAATAAATTATTAAATCTAGATATGCCTTTATATACACCTTGTCATTGCAGGTAAGAATTGTTCAATTAATTGTTTCTGAAGAAAGGTGATAAAATATATCAAACGATGTTCAATCTATCTGACACAATAACTGAAGCTTTGGGACCTATTTGAGTCTCATTTTTTTATTTATATCTGCTAAATTAATTTTCATGATACATCTTGAAATTATGTATCATCATGTTAAATTTACATATTATTTCATCTATTAGATAAAATATCTGCACTTCTATCGGTTGATTTGTACGTCGCTCATATAACATAATTGTACCTTAGCCACAAAAGTACAGAGGGCTACATTGCTCAAGTCAATGAGCCTATATATTGATATAGTACCAAAGTCGTTTTTGTCACCTGTGAATTCGATTAGGTTTCGATTTGCAGTGGCCTACAAATGAGATACCAGCGATTAGGCAATATGGCTGACTGCACTGTTAACAAAAGAGGGTTGTCTATTAATATTAGCCAATGACATCTATGTTTATATAGACAACATTGATATTACTTAGCCAATAGTATAAATTACCAATGACGTCACACATACTCGAATCGCCTAACCACCTACTGGGGCGGTTAGGTCGATTAGCCTAATCAGTTTAGGTAAACTGTCTCACAAATGCACCGATTAGCCTAAACGTCCTGGCTCACAAATGCACAAAATAGCCAATCTACCTCATCAAATCGTGCGACAAAAACGACTCAAATCTTATGTAGTGATTGTAAAATTATGTATATTTATTATAGGAGTACAAAAGGCTATATAGCTCAATTAATGAGGCTATATATAGTAACACCAGATGGACCAATTAGGATATTATTAAATCCTACAATACAACCTGGTATAGCACCATGTCCACTATTTCATCCTGGTACTGATAAACCTATAGAATTACCATCCAATGGTGTCTGGTGTCTTAGATTACCGTATCCTTTTAGAAACTGTATATCATATATTCAAACACTCTCTAATTAGGAGTAAAAAATGGCCCCAACTCCTACACCACACTACTAACCAACTGAGTTTAAAACCAACCAATTTATTGGTTGCTGATGAAAGGTTTTCTGCTGGTACCAACTTTTGCCCTTATTTAAAGGGAACAAAGAATAGTTTCTTACTGAATCATAAATAGAAGTATATTGATCTATTGCTGGTTCATAGTTAAACTTAGGTACATGAACTTTTAATTATGCCATTTACCCGCTCATAATCCAGGATTTTCATAATGATAAGAGGAAGCATACAAACAAGTATTAAAATATTTAGAGTACTAGATTACTATTTCAGAAATAGTTTAATTCTTCTCAAAGTTTTGGCTATATTTCTTTAACCCTATAATAGACATGTTTACCAAGGTGATAGAGGTGTCTATAATATGCCGTCTGACCCTCAACAGTTTCACCAATGTCGATTGTTGAAGGGTGTATTTTCTTATAGAGAAAGTATTGGAGAGGGCTGAAAATTAACAACGCGAAATATATGGAAAGTGAATTCAGTGATAGTCTGTGATAAGTAATTAGTGCGGACAGTGAGGATTAAATACAATGGTTTTGTATTGTTCTGCTGTGCAGGGTGAGATCCTGGAATGCTGTGGATAAGCATTAAGGGAGTGGCACTGTCTAAGACAGATTTGAAAATTCTTCAATGATGCACTTGCTTAGATATGTTGAAATCTTGTTATGCTTCAATATATTGATCAAGTGTCCTAAATACAGCAATTGCAACTGATCTTTAAAAATTTAACAGACATCCATATCAATTCGGACTCTACTGGTATTCTTATACCACAAACAGTACTAAAAAAAGCTTACCAGACAAGGTAACATACGCCCACTGGCTGCTGTAAGAAATGATTAAATTTTTCACAACAAAGATCAACATTATAATACAAATTTTCTCCAATTAAAGATCTTTATAATACATTTGTTGTTCAAAAACATATTTACTGTCCGTCATGTTGAGATTTTCCCCAAAATCTTTCTAAATCAATAGCAATAACGGAAATACATATAATGATTAAAATCATACTGTTCCCATGTCTTGAAGTCACGGCAAAACCTTAAAAGCAAATGATCAGTATATTCAAACACTCATCAACATGCACATTCTTTCAAAGTTCCACACTGTATTTTCTTTGATCTTTTTAGATTATATGTGGCGCCTTTAATTCCAAATAAAATAAGATATTGTCAAATTCAAACTGAGATATCAGTCGGATACAAAATGTAAGCTCTATCGTGTCTACAAGTCGAAGTTGAAGCGTTTATTAAGTCGTGGGAAATAACTCACAAACTGTTCATCCTATCATAACCATAGGCATTTTTACGCACTTAAATCTGATTCGATTACCCTAATCAGAATGACGTCACAAATCGAATCTGATTTATACTGCAGGATAAATAAACATTATACTATTTATAGTTTCGAAGATGGTGGCATGGCAGGAATAAATTTTCTATACCTCTCCATGTTGGACGCCATTACAAAAGCGAAAGTTAACAGAGCTACGACGCTCCAAAGTTGATATACTCGATTAACGTATATCGATTTGATTCGCTGCTACAATAAATGCGCTGATTACCATAATCAAATTTGATTTGATACAGGATAAATGGTTTTTAGACCAAATCGAATCAGACTAACCCAGGATAAATTCGACTCATATTTCGAACGTGACCGCACTCTCATCAATAAAAACATGTAAGTTTCATCGAGATCTAATAATTGAAACTTCTATTGCCTACAAGGCAAATTTGATGTGTTTTACCAAGTCAAGGGCAATTACACCAAACCTGTTCATGCGATTTAGACCTAATTTGAACGTGACCGAGATTTCAACAATATATACATGTAAATTTTACGTGTTTATTATTAAGACAAGAAAAATAACTCCAAAACCATTCTTCCGATATTTATCAAATTCGAACTATGGTCTGCTTTGCGCGGACAACCGCAACTATCTAATCATGAGATACTATCAGATCAATTTATGCATGTCCAAGTAAATCAGCTGGGAGGCAATATTCATTGCTTACTGTCTTTAATTTTGAGGTTTCAATTTAACAATTCAATAGATGCCTATCATTATTTGTGCTTTAAGAAATTAGTTATTGTACATCAGAAAGAATCTCCACTTTTTTGTCTCACGATTTTCATATTTTTACTAATATTGTTGTTTGATCAAGAAATTTCCCTTTTTTTCTTCAGTTCAAATGTGCTTTTTTTTTAGATAAAGATTTCATAGGGAAACCCTATGTGTGTAATTGTTCAATTAAGTTTTAAACAATTAGTATTCAATAGATTGATATTTGATGTATAAACATAACAAAACTGTCAATATGTTTGATTAAATTTCCTCACGTCAGCCAAATCGAGTAATCGATATTTGTAATCCTTCAGGTCATTGAAATCGAAAAGGGAATGAATTCAAGAGATTTTAAAATACTCCCCTTCTAAAAAGATCTGTCCTCAAATGTTAATGACGATTTTTAAATAAAGATATATTAAACCATTGCAAGGGTCGCCATTTTGGTAAGGCATAGATTCCGTCAACTCAAAAAATAGAGGTTGATTCGTCATTTGTGAAGGATTCACCTTAATATCAACAGCATTATTTATTGGTATTACGTATTACAATATACAAAATAAACCATAGTAACTGTTTCTGATGTTACTCGTTAACATTCTTACCCTAGTAATGTGATTGTCTCCTAACACAATTTCTCTTTTGGAAAGCTTCAATGATGTTAGGAACTCATTTGAAGGGATAGGTGTGCCATTTTTTTGACCAATCATACTTTAATCTCAGAAACGTTAATTTTTTAGCTAACATCAGTAATAATGTTCACAACTCACCATCTATATTTAATCCTTTAAATCCATGTGTATCCAGAATTATCAGGAATGATATTATTGAATGCCCCCCAAAATGGCATACCTGTCCTTTTAAAAAGATACAGCATTATGAATATATTTACGGACACTGACGCTGTAAGGCGTACCAAGTTTTACTCTTCGCTGCCTCACGATATCACGCCAAAAGCATGTGATAAAATATAACCGAAATTGAGCATTTCTAGCGTCTTCTAACTCTATTCAAGAACAGCAATTGATCCCAACTCATCTCCATCAATAATACAAATATTACCCCTGTTAAATGCCATCACAAATTTTTTCTATGATGATTTAGATCGATTATATTATATTAGACTGGAATTGATTTTGGTTTTAAACAAATCGATAACATTGATTTAATGAAAGTAAATTAAGTGTCCACTGATCAACTTCGTTTATAATTACAAATTACATTTTTTACCGGTGGTGACATGTGAAGGAAGGGTTTATAAGGAAAACGTAAAATTATCATTATGGAGGCTTCAGTATTTTTATGTAAGTTTATAAATGCAATATTTTTGACATTCTATTTACTAGATTATTGATTTGTTGAAAATCCTTACTTTAAATATGATTGTAATGTTGCGTAACAAAATAAAAAAATTAAAATCATTGAATCAAGGCAGATTTTATGTACAACAGTTTCCCATGGGTCCTTTTGGTTCGACAATAGTTCGACATACCAGGCCTTCTTGAAATATTTCAATATTTCTGATTTAGTTCTTTTATGTTTATAGGTTTTGGATTTTGGCAGGTTGTAGTTGGTCAGCTTCCTTCCCCGGTATCTCTTTGGCCATTAGCAAAATCTTCATTCTCTTACGATGTTATTAAAGGTGAAGATGGCGTATTCCCCAAATTAACTGACTGCTTCAAAGCTGACGAGACCGGAAATCCAGCTCTACGATATGGCGCGTTGTATTTGGACGATGTTGAAAACTCTTATATCGACATTGCAATACCTGGACCAAACATGGAGTCCTTTGCAATAAGCTTGCAGCTTTATGCCGAGCGTGATTCCTTTTCGGTGATGCACTTTTTGTCAGACAATAATGAAAATGGTGTTTCAACCATGGAAATAAGGATCACCGAAAGAGAATTAACTCTATTTCTTGAACATGTAGGATTCATATCGATAACAGATTTTTTGGATCTTAAGACATGGATAACGCTAACCTTTAGCTACAACTATGTATCAGGAGAATTTAAGGCGTATAAAAATGAAGACCTTGTAGAAAGCACTATTGGTAACGCTAGAGTTAAACTAATTCTACCAGCAATTCTTAGACTTGGTAATCCACAAGTCGACCATATTCGGAACCAATTCAAGGGAATGATGACCTGCTTAGCGTTTTACAACGTCTCTGAAGGATTTGACACCTATTTTCCTGACATGAAGACATATTGTGATGCTGCCTGGACAAATCCTCCCCCAATGGGTAAGTCAACCTTGATAAAATGAGTTATCTAGAATGAAGTATTAAATTGTAAAGGTTTATCAATTTATGCAAATTTGTAAAAACTAATCTTCAATGAATTCCAAAAATAATATATATGTTTCTAGTAGAATGAGCTTAAATCATTATGAATAAATTTAAATGAACTGTGAACAATGTGCTTGTACATATGTAAATAGTCATATTGTTTCACTTCATTATGATTATGATATCTCCTTGCGAGATTGTGAATTAAATTATTATTATTAGAATCGGAACACTCAAGTATGGAATCAGAACCCAGCCAGTTATCCACTCCACCCTTAAAGAGTTTCTCGATGTTGTAGAGAAATTTGATATACACAATGAAAGTTTTCTCAGAATGGACTAGCTGTTAAAGATCATTTACCAATAGCTCTAATAAATTTCTAGTCATTTTTAAATATCAAAAATTGTCATTACCGGTCTTATGAAACATCCGAATAAAACATTTTAAATGTAAGGAAATAATTTGAAAAAAGGAATGCTTAAGATACGTAATAGACAATACATTGCTAGGATAGGTTCAGCCATGCCGATTTATAAGCTTCTGTACATTGGATCGTTTGTTTCAGCTCCTGTCTGTTTCGATGAGACACCAGTTTGTCTGTTTCCTCTTGATGATGTGAATTATGTATGTGATGTCATTAAGCATGTTCAACCAGTAAACAAGGATACATGTTTCAGATTTTCTCAAAAGCATCCAGATCTACCCAATAATGCAATATATTTTGACGGTTCAATAACATCTACCGTTCAGTCGAGCATTGCTATCAAATATTTCCAGAATGACTTTACAATCGCTTCGTTCTTATTTCTATCTGAAAATTCATTCGGAACTATATTGGAGGTAATCTTTGAATCAAAACCAATTTCCTGGACTGGAATCAGCAGAGTTGAAGTATCCGTCAACGGAACCCGACAGTTACTTGTTCAGCTATTTAATTCTGGTAAATGTGGCCTTTTAGTGACGACGCAATTGTCTTACAATACTTGGTACTCTTTTTCACTTCAAAGAATCGCTGATTCCAGGAAGCTCTCGATGGTTCTGGATGGTACTGAAGTGGATATAATTGATAGTTGTGATACTTCTGCTATTAATGACTCTTATACAGCATCATTGTTTCTTGGTGGTGGAAATAATCTGATGAACTATCAAGGGCAGATGCGATGTCTACTGGTATTTGACTCTTGGTTGCATCCGTCTATTATTAATGCGCGACTTAAAACTATTTGTGGACAACAGCAAGCAGTAACAGGTTAGTTATAGGATTTTCCAACTTGGTTCTTAAAACGTATATTTTAGGGAAATTTCCTTCAATTTAAAGTCCAATGAAACTGCTGCATATACTAGTATTCTGATCCGTATTGGTTGTGTATCGCTGTCCAACTGATTTTTAATTTATGATTCCGATATGATGACTGTTATGGTTTATACAGAATATTAACACTATTAATATGATGTGATGATCTATAACGTTTGCTTGTTCTTTCAAGAGGGGAGAATGTCGCTAAGAGTCAAGAATTAACTTATTTGTTATGTAGCTGTCAGAGATAGTAACAATCACAATGACTTTTCAAATGTTAAACTTATTTTTTCTACGAAAAACAATATTATTACATACAATATTATATCTAGTTAATGACTTATATTCTATTCAACTGACACTACTTAAAATATTGGTACTAAACACGAGTTATATTCATGTGAAAACACTTCATCTTACTAGTGTTTATATTGAATACAACTGGGTTCAGTGTCCGGGTAACGTGATCTTTTCAATCTTTTTCATGAAAATATAAGAATTATAGTAATGACATTTCGTCATCTTCATATGATAATATAACGATTGAATGTATGTCTTGATAACTTTGTTACTGTAATCGATTCGATGATGTCTTTTTGTCAGAGTAAGCATGCACGGCAAAGTGTAACATACGTCTACGACAAGCATCAAATATGATTATAATGGTCAATGATATATCTCATCAATCCATATAATAAAAAACAGTTTAATCAAAATTGAATATTAATTGAGCTCCATTATAATAAAAATCTGATCTTGGCAAAATTTAATCTAAACAATCCATGTCAGCATACGAAGTGTCATCCAAATAGGATCAAAACTCTATTTTCCATATGTGTTAGCAAGCTAAATTAGTCACCGTTCAGTTTAACATCGTCAAGTTCGAACTCGTCGAAGGGTTCATCATTCTGAATATCTGTTACAAGTTTCAATAAAATCCGCTACAATCCGATAGAACGTGTATCATAACGATACTAACGAGCATTCCCTATTGTGCTCAAGTTACCCGTGATCTGGACCTCCTAACAATGGCAATGTTTCTGATGCTTGACCGGTGAAATTCAAATTGCTATGGACCTATTGTATGGAATGTAAAAACGGGAAAAGTCCAACATGAAAAAATCACATTCCAAGAAGTTTACATTTTATACCAAGAAATTCATATCAAGTACCAAGAATTTTAATCATATACCAAAATCATAAAATTATACCAAGACTATGAGTTAGGTCTCAAGAACTGTATTTTATTTTTTTCCCCAAACAAGTAATGTCAGAAATTTTAATTATGTTCCAAGAAAATGGTCTGGTTATCTGTAAGATACGTTGGCTCACACACGACATATTTCACTTTTAATTTTGAAAACGTTGATTTTCACCTAGGTGAAAATTAATTTTTAATTAAAAACTTTAATGTTCACCTAGGTAATAATTATTTTCACCTAGGTGAAAATTAGGTGATAATTCCTGTAATTTTGAATTAAAAACTTTAATTTTCACCCAGGTGATAATTATAGGTGAAAATTCGTGTAATTTTTAATTATAAACTTTAATTTTCACCTAGGTGAAAATAATTATCCCTAAGTGAAAATTAAAGTTTTTAATTAAACATTACAAGAATTATCACCTAATTTTCACCTAGAAAATTAATTTTCACCAAGTAAAAATTCTAAATAAAAAAGGGAAAATGTCTTATGTGAGCCACCGTAGTAAGATTCAAGATATCTCATTGAGATTAAAGCATTTTTCGATCCGTTTTGAATTTGATTCGAGTGGCTCAATAATACCTTATTATTGTTTTCATTTATTTATCAACGACTTCATACATTTACATTATCTTCCAGGTAATTTATGTGACCAACAACCAACCCTGAAGAGCCAGATGTTTATCAAGCTGAAGCCAGATTCAGTTCCTAAAATGGATATCGAACCATTTCATGTTATCTCGACCACAGATATAAGTCGTTGTTCCAGTCACTGCGTCGTGACTGAATTCTGTAGAGCTTTCACTCTTAGTGGATCTCGATGTTCACTTTATGATTTTGTGACAACCCAACATTTTAATTCAGTTGTGGGTACCGACTATTTCGTCTCACAATTTTAGATTGTCGGTAATGTACTGCCTTGATAGCAACTATCATGGTTTAAGTTGAGCACAATTTAAATAAAAAACATGGCTTCATGAGTCTAAAAATACTTTTTAAAATTAAATCAGAAATCTTTGATTTATTGGTATTTCTAGGTTGTGACGTACAGATAGATTTATTGAACACAATCTGTTTAATTGAAGTTTCTTGTACTTAATTAATATTCATAGTTATGTTTTAGAAATTATTGTTCTCACAGCCAGATATACCGGATGTCACTCTTAGAAAGTGTCGACTGTCCTTATTTTCTTCTACATATGCCGCTTATATACGCTTGTAATATATTGGAACAGGAAGAAACTTAAAGAGTCAAGGTCCCGTTATCAACTGAAAGATAGTTAAAGTGTGGCTTTTTATTTCTTTTGACCATAATTAGGTTTATAGTCAACACACTAAATGAAATGAAATGAATGGAGTTTTACGTCCTACTTTTCTGCACCATGTGGGCTAATGAAGACGGGTCAACACACTAAAGACAGAGGCGGAGCAAGGTTTACATCCGAGTGGGGGGGGGGGGGGATATCTGAGATTGCCCGAATCAATTTTTAGTGTGCAAATAAAGAGCTTTTGCTGGAAACGGACGTTATTTTTCGCCTACCAAACCGCCAAATGAAATGAGAAATTTTTATTAATTTACAATGAAATGTCAATTTACAAGGCTAAATGTTGTTAATTATGTACATACCAGACTATCCGTAATATGTGTTGCTCTGTCCCTTCACCAAAATTTTGATTTGTTCTGTGATCAGTTTGTATTAACTTTTCTCTTGTTCTTCATATTTGTCCGTGACATTCGACTTTGATTATAGCTTAATGATTCATGTATATTTTTGTTATAGGGTTTTTAACACATGACGTGGTTTTGATAAGCATCTCAGAACTGAACATTGTAAGGTATCTATGATAAGCTGTTCAGAGTTAAGGTATCATGGATATTAAAGGTGATACACAGTTGTGTGTAAGTTAATGGAAGCTCAAGACTGAACATCGAAATATTTGGTTTTGGAACTGATACCATACCATATAAGCTTAAAGCTGATCGTCCAGCATTGCATGTGATACCTCAGAAGATATTTATCTGACCATAACCCATGACTATATTTGTATGGATGTAGCCTAATTGATTTAATGTAGTTGTAAGTTTATTTAGAGTTAAAACAACCAATATCATCAACATTATATAATGTGATTTTCAGAGCGGAACTGAAACACCTTGTACCTTACGATTTCATTAAACCAAAAACTTGTCCTATGTCTATAATAACACAAAAGTGAGTATGTCCTTTATTGATGACTTTGTACGTCCACTTCTAATAACAACATTGGAAAAACATTAAATCACAGTTTTTAATCAATAAAAATTGATTATTCTATATAAAAAAAGATTCAATAGTTTGTAAGGTGTAACAACGACAAAGCAATTCAAAAAGGTATCTCTTTTTCAAACCACAGACAAATATTAAAAGCACACACATACTTTATAGACATTATTGGCAAAATAAAAAGGCATCTAAAATCGGAAATTAGGCTCCATTGGCTAAAATAAGTGATATTAATATTCGAACTTCCTAGAGCATGGGAAGAACATACACTATATACTTTCCGGAAAGCATGAAAAGATCATCAAAAATAAAAAAACACATCTAAAATTCAACAAATAATATATTGTTAGAACCATCAACTGACACTTATAAAATTTTCATTGACCTCGTCTGGCAACAAAAACATACAAAAACATAAGCTTAAAACTAAGATATGTAAGATACCTTGACGACTGGAAACTGTAAAAGGAGTAAACTTATGTTGCCAGTTATACGATATATTTATTCAGTTGAGACAATTTGATGAAGTAATTTCAGACTCTGAACTGTGATCAATATCACGTTTGTCATAATTGAAAGGGGTATCCAAACTATACAGAAGCTTTATGACCTTTAAATCAATTTACACCCAAGTTTAAAATATAGCACTAGAATGAAAAACAGTTAACAATCATGTAACATGAATCGTGAAATAATTAGAAAACAGGCATTGTGAAAGTTTCTTGTCTTGTCGTTAATTCAAACGAAATAAACGATAAAAAAGGATAATCCTGGGGATGGTGGCGATATGCTCGAAAATTACGACCAAAAAATGTCTGTTTTAAGAATTAGTCCGAAAAATTCGTTAGCACCTAACCTACGTACAGGCGAAATAAAGTATCAAGTTTTTTAAAACCTTTTTACTTCATTAATAACGTTTTCTAAGAATGTACGGGAGTTCGTGCCAATCCGAATGAAAAAATGCTGAAACGTTAAAATTCGAAGAAACTTTGCTGTCCAATAAATTTAAAATTATATTTCGCAGAAAAAGTCGCAGACTGGTGAAAACAATGCGTTTATATTACTTAATTTAAAATCACGAAACTTATATATTTACTTTGACCATATTTACACGTTTGACGGATTACTTCTTATAAAGATGGCTTAGACAGGACATAATGGTTTGACCTTAACCACTGAACTTGCGTGCTGGGGCCTTTGGACACGAACTATGAAAACCCTTCCTTAACCGGATAAATAATTTCACCTTTCATTTTAACAAGAATTCCATTAAAGGTCGAGGTAAAAGCGAGAAGACATGCCAAAGATTAAGACTTCAAATACGTATATTAAACGTTTCACGCAGCGTCTTTTCATTTTTAATTTGAACGGATTGAGAAAGTGTCAGAACGTAGAAAAATTCATTATTACTGTTCAATTATGTTAGTTCTAGGTAAGGATGTAGTTTATTATATATTATCAATGATGTATCCGACTTCATAATTCAAGTCTGGTTAGTTTCGTTTACAGTAACAGCAATTCTTCTAGAATCTGGACTTTACCCAATTATTGGAACCATTTACTTGAGCCATTCAACAAATAGCTGATATCATTCATAGAGGGTACAATATTGCTCAAACTATCCCTGTATTGGTATATATGAATGGCAAATGAGTAAGAAAAAAGCAAAAACACGGGTTAATGGGTACAAGGGACTCCAAAGGCTGGATCCAGGATTTCCACGGAATAGATTCCTAATAATTTTTCTTCAATTTCAGGGTGTATTGTTTTATTCGTGACACTATGTCAAGCTCAACTGAGGACCAATTGGGGAACAGATTGGCAAAGGCGCTTGTTGATACAGAATCCTCCACGTATATCTCAACGTCAATCATCTCTACAACCAAACCCTGATATCCCTCCTGCTAACTTGTGTCCAGCTAATTACGATGGTTTTGTCGCTGCTCCCGGAGGAAATTGTACTCGATTTGTAAAATGTGGCATACCCGGTCATGGCAGTGCCTATTTCAATTGTCCAGATGGTACTTTGTACAGTCAGGATTTCCGCAGCTGTATTCAGTCTGATCTGGTTGATTGTCTTAATGGTGTGGGGAGTCCGAGAAGTGGAATCATTAATACCAGTTGGCAGACACAACTGGTTAATAATCAACAAACAACCAATATTAATACCAACCAGAATAGAAATAATCGCCTTTTAACTGGTTCAAACAGGAATAATGGTCTTTTAACCGGTCTGAATAGAAATAATGCAGTAAATACGGGTTGGAATAGAAACAACAGAGTGAATACAGGTTTAAATGGGTCCAACACTCGTTTAAATAGAAATAATAGAGTAAATAACGCCTTGAATAATGCCAATAGAAATACTGTTAACAACAACCGCAGTAAGTAAATTTTAATTTTGGGAAACATGTACTGTCTTGTGACACTTAAATCTTCAATAAAAGCATGACAGATTTTGATACATTTCGTCAATAATTCCCTTTCCAACTTGTGATTTCTAAATGCTTTCTGTATTTGCCGAGCATCCATTACTTCTCAAATAATATGCCATTCAATGGAAGTCAACAATCAGGAATACAACAAGACTGGGTTTGGGCCCACTTTCATAAATGACATCCGGAAACAAATTTGAAGACGTATCATGATAACTACCATGTAGCACGATATAGCTATATTTTAGTACTTTTTAACAGGCGATATTACTAACGATATAATTTCCTATACTGGTATATATCGTGATATCGATAAATCTCCCAGTCCTTTCTACTTCCAATGTGATTCTATGAATCATCAGTCGACCTGAGCCCAACTTTTGTCACAAAGATGCGCTTACCACTCAGCACCTAAGTGTTGACTAGGTTACCTGTTATGCCTATGTTTTTTTGCGGATTTTCGATGAGTCTACGATCCATTCCCTGGAGGTGTTTTTTTTTTTTGCAACAAATAACAGGATACTGGCCGGAATTTAATTTGTAATCCTCGTAAAGATGGTTGATTGGATATTTTGTTCTCTACATGTCTTTGAAGATGAGACACACATGACTGACAATTATCGAGAACTTGAACCGTTGAGAATATAATAACAAATATTTTTGTAGGAATCACCGTGGAGCTACCATTATTTAGCAACAGTAGACAAATACTAGGTACAGCAGAATGTAACACCATACAGAACAGACTGAATTCAGCTTTACCAGAAATGGTGCGATCTTATTCCGATTCGTGTAAAGATGTTGCATGTTTAAATAATTTACCAACTTTTCGTGTCCGGTGTTCTCAGTTGACCAGATCCACCAATTTATTCACCGGATAGTTCAAGTAAGTGCATGATTAGTTGGATGTCCGTCCTACTCAAAATGTTGGTATGTAAACCATTGTCTATGTCCGATGTAAACATTGAATTAATCGCGCTTTAGCATCGTTTGCATAGGCCATCATATATTTTGTACACTGTAGTTTACTAGCATTGTCTGACACAGTTATAACTTGATTCGCTGTACAAGTATGGAATTCCAGCAACGCTTGGCCAGATTATGACTTAATTTGAATCACTTAATGCCTGATGAACGATACCTTGCCATATCAATGACCATAAAGAACGAGTCCGAATCGTCTTGTGATCGTAGGTTTATATCAGTGGTTTTCAACCTGTTTTTGTATGTGTCCCAATAAAATAGAATCTCCTAGACAATGTTAATTCAGGCTGTGTATAGCGTAGTCATCATACGAGATGTTTTATATATTGTAGATGGAAAGTTTTTATTTTTCACAAGCGTGACTAGCTGTGACACATCAAATGTCCCCAAAGAAAAGTGCAATTGTCTCCACCTTGGGACATGTCCCTGTGGTTGAAATCTGCGGTTTATATGATAGTTACGAAACATGTAATAGTGATGAATTGTTTTGTTTCAGCTGAACGACTGTTAGTTTTGTAAATAGAAGAAGGGAGACAATCAATCATAATATTTTATTGTTGAAAAATAAAACATTATATCACATCTCCCACGTGTGTCTCCAATTGTGCTGGAAGCTGAAATGTATGTAAATGCCCCATCGATATATCGGGTGGCTCAGAAAAAACGATAACACTTTTCATATTAGAATTACTCAGAAAGTATCAAAGCTGAGAGTGTAATATTTTTACCTTATAAATATATAGATATAAGACATTTTTTCACATATTTACATAGGTTGAACAACTTTGAAATGACATCCTTTTTGAAATTCTTTGTCAAAAAATATAATGCCGAAAGTAAGTACTATAAATCACCTCTGAACACATGCACCAATCAACCATTGTCAGAACAAATCGCCCAAACACTTTCTCCATGACAAATTTGTCTTGTGAAGTTTGAAATGAGATAGCTTGAGGAACTGAAGGAAAAATAAGAGAAATGGATTGAAATACCTGTTGACGAAACTGGAATGGAAAAATCGGTGGGTTCGTTTTGCCGCGTCTTCCCCAACTGCACAAAAACGACTTGTAAAACGAAACTAAAGGTTTCTGATAAATTCCGGAATTGCCAGATTAAAATATTTCGTTTCGTTTTACAAGTCGTTTTGTGCAGTTGGACACGATGCGGCAAGTTGGGCAATGCGGCAAAACGAACCCACCGGGGAAAAAGTGTTCTTAGGCAGTAAATCGGTGGCCAGATTGAGAATATATTTTATGTTCAAATAAAAAGGTCGAACTGCAATGATTACTTTGTAATAAGTTTGTCATTTCAAAGTTGTTCAACCTGTAGATCTGTAATTTGGCGAAAAGATGTCTTATATCTATATAATTATGAGGTAAAAAAAAATTACTTTTCATTGCCAAAAATACATGTAAGATGCATTGATCTTTCACCTCAATTGACTTTTCATGACCACAATCATTCACCTAAAATCACCACATGTCAAAGATTCAGATTGTGTAATGTTAACATAGAGGTGATTTATAAAGACACGGATTTATTGCTCACGAATTTACAGATTGGACGAATGTGATTAAATTAGCTTTCGTCATATCCTACAAATATAAGATTGTATGATTATATTCCATACGAGCCATATAATATACATTATTCAGCATTACAATGTGAAACAAGATATACGAAAACAGCCATACTAGTTTTCTGTGGTCAGAATTGGTTCGTTATATGAAGGTAGCTTTGGCATTTGATTATAGACCCGTAACAGTGGCGGTGCCATTCTCCCGCGACTGGGATTACAAATAGAGGGAAACTCAATGGGGGGACAATTATTGTCGAGGCTTTTAGTTCGTGAGTACTCTAGAAGACACAATTCTTAACAGTTTTGTTTTGTGGCTAAATGGTTGCAATGATTTAACCTTTCAATAAATAATCAATAAATCTGATGCGTTATTGACTTTGTTCTTGTTCGTTTTTACTGTAGAACACTGTTGACCCGAAGTAATGAATGATTTTATTTTAAGGTATACCAAAAAAGTTAAAGTTAAATACTTGGCCAAAATGAGTCTTTGTTCATCAGTTCATTGTTTACCTGGTGTAAAAACTATAGGACAGAATCCCTCTATATTCAAAAAATAAAAAAAATGTTATTTAACTTGTTTCGTTTTAGCGTATTTCAATAATTACTTAGTTGAATAGTTTAATGCTATGTCTATATATATATATATTATATAGAGATTTGTGATTGATGTTCAAGTTAAAAAAATCTGCTAGTAGGCGTATTTGACCTTGCAAAGCATGTTCAATCGGTTAATGAGTTCAAGAAGGATTTTCTCAGATTATGGATGGCGATTGCTATAAAATCTCTAAGCTACGATAGGCCTTTGGGTACTCAGATATGCCTTTAACGAAAAAAAATATATTTTGATCAGACTAAAACTGTCAAATGATTTGCACATTCCATTAACCCGAATCTCTCGAATATCTGAAACTGCAGATTGTTTTTTTCCATAATGAGTGATATTATCTTAGAAGTATTTGTCAAGAAACCAGAAAGACACTCATTTTTTTTTATGACAGATTGATCTATTATGTAATTTGTATCTCTTTGATGAGTGATGAATCTCCATATTTTTAAGACAAAAAGCGCTGTTAATTGAGGAACTCTTGTGAAATACAATGTTTATAACGCTACATATGAGTTTTAATATCGACAGTGATAGATTTGGTAACAAAAAACATGAAATAATTTATTGTTCTGTAAGACTATATATTGGGCAACGTCTGTACCTTCCAGTTATCTCTGTTGGCGATTGTTGAAGCTCGGTGAGTTATTATTATATATTGTTGAATAATACATTGACAAAATACTGCAACTCTCCGAGACTTGTGATGATCCAGTATCATTATTATTCTAAACGCAGTAAATTTTTGTTCAAAATGCTAGCCATCAAGTGTATCAAACTATTGCTTGGAATATCTAAATTTTGTGCCAAGTTGCCAATTGTCGGTCCATCCGTCTGTTCACATTGGAGCTCGTGAGTCATAATCTGGATTGCTTATATAACCTGGATGTTAAAACAGTAGTCAATATGCGATTTGGTTGTATTACCTTGGTAAGCTTTGTAAAGAAGGTCCTTATTCTGCGTGGTATAAACTAATCTGTTGGTTATAAGTTGGAGGCATAACATGTCACCTCTTGATGGATCATATACTTTCATACAACAGCCTGAAACTATGGAATGTTATGAATCAAATTGTTAAAAAAATTAATGTCTAATTTTCCTGCTTTAAGATTATACCGATACCGGTCTGATAGTTTTGGTCTCTTGGTGAAAAGTTAGTCGAAATGCAAGAAACTAAATTCTCCCAGTGATAAAGTGATTATTATAGTTTACAATTTTGTCTTAATTAACTAAAAATCAAGTTTATATGTTTAAAAAGTAATCTGTTTTTTGTATTTTCTAGATTTGTCAGTTCATCTGTGTATACAGAAAAAACAAACGATGCTTCCAAGATTCGTCTTCATTGCTCTCGTCTTGGTGATTGCTATTACTAGCATCGAAGCCTATCGTGGTCGAGGTGAATGGTGTAGTAAAACCAGAAGGTGGGTTTATTCTTCAATTTGGAGCGGTCCAGCATGTAATAGTAAACTAGTAAATATTGAGCTTTTAAAATCTCTAAAATAGTTGTTTTCCAGATGAAAGAACTCCATTTCATTTGTCCGTCGCATTTTTCCAAGTGAAAATTTGACATCTCGGTTCTCTGTTATTTGCATTAAAATTAAACGAGACACGTTTACCTACCGATATTAACATTTTCAAGAAACCAGTAAGTGGATTCTCTACAAAGTCATAATAACTGGTCCATTGCTTGTCAAGTAGGCAGTCCACTGTATAGAAAAATATTTTAAATGGTTTTGACAGCTTATATTTTTTGTTTGTTTCAGATGTGCTCCAGGGTTAGTATGTCGAGGAGGATTCATCAAATTCATAAAGACATGTCAAGGGAGAAGAGGTGGCCATTCGAGTAGTGGGAGTAGTGATAGTAATAGTGGAAGTAGGAGTGGAAGCAGGAGTGACGATGGTGGAGATGACGGAGGAGACGATGAAAGAGAGGGTAGAGATCGACGAGAAGCAGGAGACGAGGATCGCGACGGTGGCCGAAGTAGCAAGAGCAATAGCAAGAGCAATAGTAGAGACGACGATGGAGGAGATGACGGCGGAGACGATGAAAGAGAAGGTAGAGATCGACGAGAAGCAGGAGACGAGGATCGCGACGGTGGCCGAAGTAGCAAAAGCAATAGCAAGAGCAATAGTAGAGACGACGATGGAGGAGATGACGGCGGAGACGATGAAAGAGAGGGTAGAGATCGACGAGAAGCAAGAGACGAGGATCGCGATGGTGGTCGAAGTAGCAAGAGCAATAGCAGGAGCAATAGTAGAGACGACGATTGAGGAGATGATCGGGGAAATATTAAGATCATAATTATCGCTCATCATGTCAATATTAATAAAAGTAATATGAAGCCAATTATTATATAAAATATCAGTTGCTAGGCAAAATTGATTTCACTTTATTGCAATTCATGCCTAAACGGACTATAGCAATAAGCGCGGGATAATCAAAAAAAGAGGTTGGCCTGCCTTGAACCCTCCTCTATAATTGTAAAAAGTGCCAGTAAGCCCAAATTGAGAATTTCCTACTCCCTTATGAGTACCCCCTGTATGATTTATAACAACGCCACAAATTCGTATTGAACCTTATTGCAGCCCTTCATTATCAGCCTTTTTCTATATTCGTAAGACCTAAGCTCCACAAGTATGGGAAAATCTGATCAATCGCTGATCTGGGTTGACGATTGAAAAATGACAGTTGTTTGCCGTCAGTTGACATTATATGCTCATGCTTTTAACCTTCTAGCTAATACTGGAATTTTTCGCCGACATAGCGGTCGGAATCTGTGACCAACCAGTTGATAGCAATTGCTAAAATAGTTGGTCAATTACTCGATATGTACCCTGCGACCCTGAATAGGTCTATCTGAATTCCTTCAATCACATCAGATAAAGGACATGAAACATTTAACTGGTATGAATGATTATAAGTATATGAAATGATGACCTTTAGCGTCTTAAAAGCTTCCAAGAGCCTATAATTCACAGATTTGAGTTCTTTTTGTAAGGTTAGTCCACTACGAATTATAGATCTCTGCAAGCTTGTGCTTATAGAGGTTGTCACATACAAGACGGAAGGCAGTGTTTTTCTGGGGACGAGATGGTTGCACTATTTAGGTATTTTAACTGATCTCTTCTTTGCTAGCAATCCTCGGATCTCTTCGTTGTTCTCGTTAAACCAGGATGTCGAGGAATCTGTGGGGCAGCCTTGATTTTCGAGCTGCCAGAAATTTAGCTTATACATTTGTTGCTGGGGGTGGCTCACCTTAAGATTCTTTTAAGAGGCCCCCCTCTTTACGGTTTTGGTTTGTAATGAAGCCCGAGTTTGCGGCGGACTGTGTAACATTTTGCATATGATGTTGTTGGCTGTTTGAGAAAGCAAACAGTTCTTAAGCTACCATTTTAAGGCCCCCCATCGTGTAGGTCAAGCAATACCGTTCAGTAAGGAAGCTACTCGGTCGTGCTGCCCGGTGTTGCTGTCGTCTCAGGTCAAGAAATATATGAACAATATCCCGAGGCTAGTGGCCTGGTGTTGGTTGGTGGTTATTAAAAGAGCCTGGGCAATGGAGTTTTAGGTAGATTGTCTTATGCACAATACCTTCATACCCATGGGTTTCATCTTCCGTGGCCTAGCAAGCTGGGGCAATGGCTTTGAGGTCCCTGGGTCGTTGACCCTGAAGTCTTTTTCATACCAGGGTAACAGCAGTGGCAGAGATATCCTGAGCTCGCGCCTCCTTGCCATAACTCTTACAGGAACTAGTAGGTAGGGTGCCGCCGACGACCCAACTCACTATGGTGGTTGGTAGATAACAAATTAACGTTAACGAGTAGGTAGTTCAATTAGATGATTATGTGCTGTTGGTTTGGCAGTTGAAAATTCGTTAGATCTGGTCGGGTCAAATGACGTGGCCTTGATACTCGGTCCTTGGTTTGGTAAAAGTATCTGCCAACTTAAATCTGTTATCTTAAAACTGGAAAACCCGAAAAGAAAAGAAAATGAGAATGTGAGAAAAGAGAAGAAAAGACTCGCTTCGCCTTCTTTTAATTGCTTTATACTCAACTTACACAAGGGAGATATATTTAAAGTTTACCGACAAAAGTCCAACAAGAAATGTGACTATAATGATGTCTAGATATTACGCTCTCAAATGTACCCCAACCTTATTTTTAACCAGATTGAAAGTGTGATTTTGTACGTTTGGGCCAAAAATTATGTGTCAGCCTGGGGATGAAGCATACCATGTATCGTCTAAGTCATGCTCAAAATAAGTTCTCTGTCTGAGTTATATTGGGTTAATGTATATAGTTCACAAAATATTTGCTATAGATATTGGAGCCCTTTGTCAATCCGTTTCATAATTGAAAACAAAATAATATCACCTACCTTGTTAGTTCAGACTTCGTCATTTCCGGATCGTCCTACTCTGAGAGAAATACAAAACTAAAGCAAAAGCAAAACTGAACTAGACAATATCCCCTTAGATCAAGCTCCAAAGCTGTTTATCGAATAATTGAGAAAATTAAGATTTCAAATGACCCGAATATTGATTGGCCATCCATGTCAGTCACCAACCATACAGATAGATCTATCCAGCAGGACTTCATTGACATCTCAGTCAAACACCAGCTCGCCCAGATGCAGGAAACTCCCACACGAGAAGGAAACACATCTAATGAATCCCTAGTGAATAGTTCTGGATTTCTCATGATATTGTAGTAGTTGACAGTGACACCAGACCTCACTACTACAAACAGAAACCGAGGAAGGTACTTCAATTTCTAACATCAAAAGCTTACTAGGATGACCTGAGGAATGCCGTATCATCTCCAAGAGGATAGTTTCTCTTTATGAGGAAGGAACGGACACAGAAAAGCTCTGGGACTCGTTTAAATTATCCCCCCAGCGACTCATCGACAAATTCCTCCCCTCGAAAATATCCAGAAGTAAGAACGCCCCATCTTGGCTGAAAAGACGACTTAGGAGTATGCTCAGATGAAAAACACGACTGCATCGCCAAGCCCACAAAACCGACCAACTTCCGTGTAAGAATGTAAGGGGGAATTCGTCGAGCTGAGTGGTCTTACGTCAATGAGGTCAACCAAAAGGGCCTGGAAAGCAATAACACAAAGCCTTTCTGGAGGTATGTCAAAAGCCAGAAACAGGACAACATTGGAGTCTCGCCATTTCGAAGCAAAGATCAGCTACCCGGTGATGGGAAGTATAAAGTGTAAGCACTCATCGACCAGTTCAGCCCTGTATTCGCCGGTAACGGAGACTCTGATTTACCACCTGTGCGTATTCATAACGACGACGACATCCAGGGCATTGAGATCAGCGAGGCATGAACTGACACCTGTCTCTATGATATTTCAGAGGTCGCTGGACTCAGGAAAACTTCCCCAAGACTGGCTGAATGCGCTCCTGTGTTCAAAGAGGGAGATCATAGTGAACCAACGAATTACCGCCCTGTACCGTTGACCTCTGTTCTCAGCAAGATCCTCAAGCACATATTCATCATCTGCTAAACCACTTTGACCATCACGCAATCCAGCCAACCACGGCTTCCGCGCTGGCTACTGATGTGAAACCCAGCTTGCTTTTACGATAAACGACTTTGTTTCAAATTTTGATAAAGATCCTAGACAGACATCGCCATATTGGACTTCTCCAACGCTTTCGATACGGTACACCAAGGGAAACTGCTTGACCCATATCGCGTACCCGGTTAACTCCATCGATGGATCAGATCATTTCTGTGCCAACGTCACATGATGGTAGTAGTGGAAGGTGAATCCTTAAAAGAAGTCCTCGTTGCCCGCGGAGAATCCCAGGGAACAGTCCTAGGCCCTCTACTATTTTTGTCCCACATTAACGACTTGCCAGATGCTGTCAAGTCGCAAGTACGTCTATTAGCATGCAACCACAAGGATCACACCATCCTCCAACAATACCTCAAGAACCTTGAGGCTTGGGCCGCGCAATGGGGCAATGCGGTTCAATGCTAGTAAATGTTACATCCTCACCATCAAACAGATGTCATCTTACAACTAACAACTGAACAACACTATCCTCAAAGTAGTCCAGACTAGCTCCTACCTACGCTACGCTACGCCTGACCTGCCTGTTCAAGGTGGTGGAGGGGTTGGTACTCGCTATACCATCTCAGCCTTATCTTAAACAAGTGAGGACTAAACATAAAGTGTCAGCAAGATATTTTGAAGACAAATATCGTTGAAAATAGCGTAACCAACAATAGTTGTTTCCAAACTATTACCGCAAAAACAAAAACACCCAAGAACTCTTATTTTTCCAGTTCGACCAAGTCTTTGCAAAATCTGTGGAGATTTTTACATGTGCTCCTCCCTTCCGTTGATCATATGCCAGAAGTGTTTTTTTCAACGTACTCATACAGATACAGATACATCTTCACAGTGTCAATCTAATACGAACCTCGTCTCATACCTTGACTGCAATAGCCACATTTCTTGTATTACGGAATACAGACATTTGATTGAATTGTACGCCAGAGACTTCGACTGTAAACATTATGGCTAGTGTGTACAACTCTGATTGACTTTATTAACTAGAGTGCAATCCGATCAAATCGCTGTGATACTAGAAAGATGGCTATTGCAGGCAAGGTATAAGACGATGTTTGTGAATGTTTGACATTGAGAAGCTGCATTTAGTCCAGTGGCAGAGCACCCAAGTATGTTTTGGAGTACATACAATGTTTTATTGTTTTTTCTGCATCAGATAGCCATTCTGAACACATTTCCACCGGGTGTCACTTTGGCACCTTTGGGGAAATTTTTTTATGGACCGAATTCAAAATAATCGCCATTCCTGATATTCCGAGTACTATTTCTGTCATAACTTTGCTTATAGTGCACCAGTAGACATAATTTTGATGTCAAAATATATGTTTTCAGGGTCAAGGAATTCATTTATGATGGTTGTTTGTGGTTATTATTGTGAAAAATTAAATTAAAACATTCAATATTCCGTAAGAATCTTCAGGAGTCCCTTAAATTGTAACACATAATATTTATCCCAAAAATGTTTTCACAAATTCTTGTGTATGTCATTATTGGTGTCGAAAAGAAATGTTAGTAATTACAATAAACAGTCCAACAACATCTCTTTCAACCAGTCAAACAAAATCTCCACAACCAGTCCTTAAACATATCCTTCTACCACCCCACAACATCACCCAACAATATTGAATAAACCAGTCCTTTAACATCCCCTGCAGTTAGACATATCTCATACCAATCCTACAACCCTACTAAAAAGTCCAACAACTTCCCCTGTTTCAAGTCCTTGAACATCACTTAATAAGAAACAGTCCTACTCTCTCCTACAAGTCCAACAAACGTTTCTTATCACCAGTCTGCTATTTCAAGTCTAACTTCCAGTACAAAAAACATGGCTCACAACCCATCCTACAAGATTCCCTACCACCAGTCCAACAATCTCGCCGTGTATTAGTCCACCAATCTCCCCCTTTACTGGTCCAACAACAACTCCTACCACCAATCCAACAATATCTCCATTTACCAGTCCAATAACATCGACGACCACCAGTCCAACAACATCAACGACTACCAGGCCTACAGTACCACGTACTACAAGTGCACCCCTTTCTGCCAGTCCGACAAGATCACCCATTACCAGTAGGGTAGAAGGGGACGATGTAGGACTGTTAGTAGGAAATGACGTTGGATTCGTAGTAAGAGATGATGTTTTTGTACTGTTTATTATTAGGTGACGTTTAAGGACTTGTAGTGGGGGAAGTTGTTGGACTTAGTAGTAGGGAATGGTGTAGATTTGGTAGTGGATGTTGTTAGAGTCAAACAGTTCGACTGATGGTATGGGATTTGTAGGACTAGTCGTGGGGGATGTTTAAAGATGGGTTTTCTTTTTTTATATTATTGGACTGGTACTCTGGTTTTGTATGTGGAGGTGATGATGGACTTGTCGTAGGAAAGTTGGTTGGACTGATAGTAGGGGATGCCTACGGACTGTTGGTAGGGGACGCGGACGGACGGGTAAATGGAAATGTTGTCGGACTGGTGGTAGGGGTTATTGTAGGACTGGTAGTGAAGATGTTGTTGGACTAGTGGTAAGAGGTGTTATTGGACTGGAAGAAGCGAAGGTTGTTTGGCTGTTTATTATAAGTACTAATATTTATTTTGGAAACCCGTAATAACAAACTTTACCAACACCAGAATTTGTGAAACAATTACAAACTGAGTTTAAAATTATACGGGACGATTCTGACGATTCTTACTGAGTATTGTATATTTTTTTTTTATATAATTTAATTTTTCTCCACAGAGAATAAAAACCATCATAAATGAATTCCTTGGCCTTGAAAACATATATTTTGACACCAAAATGATGTCTATTGGTGCCGTAGAAGCACAATTATGACAAATAGTATTCGTAATATCAAGGATGGCGGCCATTTTCAATTTAATTCAATTTTCACAATAATAACCTGTCGATAGGGGTTAAAACCCATTATAAATGAGTTCCTTGACCCTGAAAACATTTATTTTGACACCAAAATTATGTCGATTGGCGCCCTAAAAGGAAAGTTATGACAAAAATAGTACGCAGAATATCGAGGATGGTGGCCATTTTGAATATGGTCCATACAAAAATTTCCCTAAGGGTGCCAAAGTGCCACCCGTTGGAAATGTGATCTGAAGCAGAAAAGACAATAACTCCAAAACATACTTTCATCAAAATGGCCACCAGACTAATTCTAAAAAGCATGCGAAGTTTATAAACAATCAAGTCAAGACTGACCGTACAGAGAGATAAAAATATCAATATCCAACAACTATCCTTGTGAAGTTACTTCCCTTGAGACTCAAAAGTTGATCGGATCTGCGTGACATGTATGTTGCCTTCCAAGACTTGACCTACATATATTAATTTATGGGTTTATGAGCATTGGAGCTACAAGTACGTTTGGCTTGTGGCACATTACTTATTTGCAATTTATGCAATTAGTTGATTTATTTTAAATATGATAACTGTCTGATTTCAAATTTAAAAAGTTTATTAACATTGTCTATTAAGAAATTTATAGCTAAAAATAATGTTCAAATTCAGCATTAAATTTTTTTTATCAAGACAGTGATAGATTTGGTCTCTAAAAAGTCAAACAATGCATTGTTCTCTAGTGGTATTTATTCGGCATCGTCTGAGTCTTTTCTCATCTTTGTAGACGATTGTGTTGAGGATCATCGGTAAGTTAATATTTCATCCATTAGTGAATAACACGGTCCTAAACCAAATCACAAGTTCCGAATTTATGTCTTATTCACTACTCCTGGTTGGGCTAATGGAGTGTCAAGCCATAACATCGACATTCACCCAAATTCTTTTTCAAGTTTCAACTGTAAAGGGATAATAAGATACTGAAAGCATCAAGCGTCAGTCAGAAAATAATAATGGTGAAATGTTTAGACCTACATGCGTTTTCAAAATACAAACAACGTGTACAAAACCTTTTGTGGATACAACTATAAGTTTGCCAATCCTTTGGACCTGTTTTTATTCAACTGAATAATAATCTAGCCTAGTGCTATCCTCTCGGTTTCTTATGCCCATTACATATTTGCTACATATTAATACATTTTATGCTGAATTGTTTTGTATGGATAAAAAGATTGTTACTGTTTAAGTGGATCCCATCATAAATATACTATTTTAAAGAATTTACTTAATTTCATATAGAGAAATTTATAGAGAAAATTTGTTTATTTTCTAGAATTATCTGTGTATACAGAAAAACAACGATGCTTCCAAGATTCGTCTTTATTGCCCTCTTGTTGGTGATTGCTATTGCTAGTCTCGAAGCCCGTCGCTGGGGTCAAAAATGTAACAAGTTCCGACGGTGAGTGTAATGTAATCGCTTCTGTCTAATCCATACTATATAGAAAAAAATATTTTGAGTGAGTCAGATTTTTCAAATGAATGATCCATAGGTCTTTTCCTCCAACAATGTATCCGATCAGTTCACATGACAGAGAATATTGTAAGTGTTTCTCATGATAATAAAGTGAAAGATTGTTGGTCATTATAGATTTATAGATATAGTTTATACCATTGTACAAAGGAAAACACTATGTAGCTTGACACTCGCCTGTCAAAATTTCTTCCCGCGTTAGCTCAGACAATTAGACACTTGCTCCCAAACTAGAAGGTCCAGGGTTCAATTATGGCATTTGCCGAGATATTTTCTTGGGAATTTTCAATCTATTTTCCTCTTGTCAGTGATGCAGGTTGGAGGGACTGATTAGGAAAAGCGTCCAATCGCTACAGACCACTGTGAATGGTTGTCATACTCTAATTGGTTGCTGAACAAACACGAAAATATATGACTTTATTATATAAGCTGCAAATATTTACACCAGTGGCGGAGCCATTGGGGCAACAGGTGCCCATAGCAAAATGGTTTGCACCCCAATTGTACATATTTGAAAATATATTCGTTATTGAACAAAATTAAGTGTCAGAATGCACGAAATCAATATGATTTTATAAAAATTTCTTGGGAAAACCCTCTCAGACGCTCCATGAGAGGCATGCATCTATGCCATTTCCACAGAGTTGCCGCATTTTGAATTCAGCCTCGATAGTTTGTCTCCACCCAACCCCCTCCCACAAACCACACAATAAAACGGTTTTACGTTTTTGTTTAGATGCGAACGAAGACTGGTATGTAGATGGGGTAGATGTCGAACGAGGGGAGACCGAGATGGGGACGGAGATGGAGACAGAGATCGGGATGGCGGAGACAGAGATAGGGATGGCGGAGACAGAGACCGAGATCGAGATGGAGGAGATAGAGATGGGGATAGGGATGGTGGAGATAGGGATAGGGATGGAGGAGATAGAGATAGGGATAGGGATGGAGGAGATAGGGATAAGGATGGTCGAGATCGACGTTCCGTAGGAGACAATGATAGAGATGGGGGAGATGACGGACGAGATGATAGAGATGGAGGGGATGATAGAGATGGAGGGGATGATAGAGATGGCGACGATAGAGACGGGGATAATGGAAACCGAGATCGACGTGCTGCAGGAGACAATGACCGAGATGGAGGAGACAGAGATCGGGACGGAGATGGAGGAGATGATGGAGGAGATGATAGAGGAGATGATAGAGAAGATGATGGAGGAGATGATAGAGATGACGGTGATAGAGACGGGGATAATGGAAACCGAGACCGACGTGATGTAGGCAGAGATCGGGACGGAGATGGAGGAGACAGAGATCGGGACGGAGATGGAGGAGACAGAAATCGGGATGGAGATGGAGGAGACAGAGATCGGGATGGAGATGATAGAGGAGATAGAGATGGAGATCGAGACAGAGATGGAAGAGACTAAGATTGTAAAACGCTCGGAGCTCATCAAGTATATAACAGCTAATAAAAGTCATGTTACTCATATTGGTTCAATATACTGTATATCCCTGTTAAGCGATACTGATACCATCACCCCTGCCCCCCCCCCCCCCTCCCCCCACTTCATTCTTACGACTAAAACAAATCGCACTGTTAACTGCACTTATATATGCAATGAATATTTACTATAGTAAATTATATATACTATATAACTTTGTCATATTGTCAGTAGCGCTGTAAGTATAAGATTTTTCAGGGTTTTTTTTTTGGTTTGATATATGTGCATATCACATCAAAAGATTATACTTGATTTGAAGACATTTAAAGAACAAGTATCAGTAAAGTAACCCACCGAGCAATACATATAAACGATGTTACAAGAACGAACTCTCCGAAAGGGTTGACAATCTCAGGCGGAAAGTGTAATTAGGCATTCAGATCAGGGTACGGGGGAAATCACGTCCTTAAAGTGATATAGTTAGTGTAGTTAGCTTACGTAAACTTTTGGCGTTTAAACATTAACGGCTGAATTTTTTCAGTTAAAACTTTTAGTCACGTTAAGGGACACATACACATTTTTGGTGTGTAATTTTCACAAATTTGAACAAAAAAATCTTTTGACCTGCATTAATTCATTAAGTTTTCATTATTGATTGTCCCAGGAACCAAAATTCACAGACAAATCCTAATATTATATAAAAAAAAAATAAACATAGACAAAAAATTCCTAAAAAGCCCCTGTTGTCTTGATAAAATTATAGAAAAATTATAGAAAAAAATTTGGAGAAGTCATTTATATGCTTTATGACATAGGTTGATTTAATACGTAATATAAAACTGTTTGATGAATGATTGATCGACATTGTATTAGTTTCCAGTAAAAATATATATTGAGGAATATATGTCTGAAAAAGTTTAAATATTGTTAGATTCTGACTTAAACAATGACATTGATAGATTTGATTACATCAAACCAATAATAATCTATTATATTCTTAAGAGTATTTATTCGGCAACGTCTCCACCTTCCATTTATCTTTTTTAGACGACTGTGTTAAAGATCGGTAAGTCATTAATTTGTGCATTAACTTATAACTTATTGAAAACTGAGATAAATGGTGGAATAATGTGGAACCGTGGAATTGTTTCAAATATATTTCAAAAAGTTCACTGTAAGAAAATGATTAAAAAAAACGGTATATTTAAAGAGTTTCTTGCATTTCATCTATAGCTTTCTTTGAACATTTCTTACTTCCTATCGCATTTCTGTGGTTTCCTTGCAGAGGTATAAATTGGTTTTCGAGATTTTGTTATGTGTATCGGAGCCATTCGTGGCTTCAATTTGCATCCTTCCAGCAAGATATCTGAGGTTCCAGTAATTATAGACGGTCATTGTGTTAAAGAAAGCTTGCCAGGCAAGGTAATATACGTCCACTGGCAGCTTTGATTTTAAATAAATATATTTGGCAGTACAGTAACAATTACCAGTATGAAATATTCAACCTTCAGACATACACTTCTTTTGAACTTTTTGAGGCGATACTGAATAATATTACCAAGTTTCATCAATATCTGTCAAGAATTGGGCCTTCTAGAGGGTTTATAGGCTAAAACTTTTAACTTTTTTAAGAACAGGGGCCGTAATATTTTTCGATTTTTCTGATTTTCGATAGGGTTCATCTTTTGGTGATTACATACACTTACACCAAGTTTCGTCAAAATCCATCAAGATTTGTGCCTTTGTGTTTACGAGCTAAAAATTGAACGCCTTTTCAAGAACAAGGGCAATAACTCTTACTTATTTTTCAGTTTTTCTGATTTTCGATAGGGTTTATCCTTGGATGATTACAAACACTACCACCAAGTTTCATCAAAATCCGTCAAGAATTGCGCCTTCTAGAGTGTTTACGAGCGTTTCAAGAACAAGGACAATAACTCATACTAAATATTTTTCCTTTTTTATGATTTTCAATAGTGTTCATCTTTGGGTGATTACAAACAACCATACTCAGTTTTGTCGAAATCAATCAAGAATTGGGCCTTGAAGAGTGTTTACGAGCAATTGTGGACGGACGGACGGACATCGTGACGACAATATATGGCACCCATTTCTTGTGGGTGTATAAAAAGCACGTCATGACCCACAGACGTCTGAATGAAAATTGGAATGGTGCAAATTGGTTCTATCCCTACCCCCAATAAACATTTAAGAAAACCTCTTTACAATTCCTTAATTCCACAAAATCCTGCGGTCATTATTATAAATATCGTAAACGGGAAAAATTGAGTTCATACCACAAAAGATTGATTTTGGACTGATTATTAAAAGCTTCTCAGTCTGATCTGTCGCAATTGGCATGAGCTACTGTTACTGGTGGCGACTGTGACTTTTAGTTGCCCATTGCCTCAGTTAGACTGGATAGATTCACTCCGATGCCGTCGGTTGCTAGAAGTCGTTGTATAACCAATTATCTCCTTTCAGATGGCATTTTCAATGCTCTGGGAAAAGAGCTATAGTTATGTGAGAGTTCCAAAACTCCAAAACTTCCAACATTTATTTGATGTTATCATCAATACATTTAAGGATGCAGAAAGTCGGGTTTTTAATAGTAACTGACGTTACAGAGTTGGCAGATTTTACTAATACGGTTTTTTCGATGTAAATCAAAGAGGTGTAGAATATGTTCAATATTTTCGGTATTTTCATGGACAATTTTGCGCAGTTATTTCTTTCCATTAAGTCCAAATACGTCAAAATAGTTTGATCAGAATTTGACGATATTTAGCATGAAATTCATTGGTGAAATATCGAGTGAGTTCCAGGAATGCAGTCACTACGTAATTTGTCATTTTTTGATGTTAAATGAAATCGAACTCCTTTAAATTGAAAAAGTCGGTTATATACCCTAAATAAAGTCATTTAGTATTTTGATCAATTAGTTTGTTTACCAATTACAATTGATATAATATATGAATAAATTACCGTATAAAAAATGATATCCATAAACTATCAATTAGCCCAAAGCTACATAATGTCATTTGTCACGAAATTAACTCAAAAATAAAAAAGCCAAGTAGGCAACTAAACCAGAAATCCAAAACAAATATTGGCGAAACATTTGTGGCAGCTTGTGAACATTTCATACGAGGAAGTTAACAATAGTTCTTCATATTGAAGAGTGGAATCAGGTGTCTAGAAGAGTAAGCATACTCTGTATGGCGCCTAATCCATCGTTGCTAACGCGTTTTATGACGTCCCTAGAAGGGAACTGCATAATATTATTAATAGCTTCCGGTAGCTCCCCTCTGGTGACGTCATAAAACGCGTTAGTTTTAGTGAAATTGCAAGAACCACAAATGTCGGAATCAAAATTAGAATGGTGCAAATTGATGCTATCAATGTCCCCGATACACATAAAAAGTTTACAAAACCGCTTTACAATCCCATGGTGACCGATTTTGGTGAAACCGAGGGCAACAACCCAAACACAGTTCCCTATGAAAAGCAGTACCTTGACAATAGGCTATCATGTTATCGTATCAATTCTTTTTTTTATTGTAACTTACGATGTCCAGCCAGTTACTTAGCCTGTGTAATTGAAGAAATTGTTTTCAATACATATTTTCGAATTACAGGTTCACATCTAACCATCATTCGCAGAATAAAAACACACAATGCGAATCGTCTTTGCTGCCCTGGTATTGATGACAACACTTGTTGTCCTGGAAGCTCGTCTAGAAGAGGGTCAAAGATGTAATAGGTTTAGAAGGTAAGTCAACATTCAAAGTACTGTTCGAATTTTTCTACCGTGTTTCAGTTTAGCAGGCTAACTTTGTAAAGGCACGGGGATAATAAATATTCATGATGACACATGATTTTCAAACCGGCCAATCAAAACGCTTCTACATAGTTTGATTTGTAAAATTATGGCATGTAACATAAACGTAAAAATATTATTTACTACAGTACAGGTAACCCCTCTCGTATGAAAAGTGAACTATGGTCCCATCTGCAAAACAGTGGAGCTATTCTATCGTTTTAAACTTTATAATCTTTTGCATTGCAACTTACTTTCTGTTGCAGATGTGAACGAGAACTCGTGTGTAGGGGGCCACCTGGTAGACAGACATGTCAAGAAATTGAACATGAGGAACCAGAGAGACCTGATAGACCAGAAAGACCCGAGCGACCAGAAAGACCCGAGCGACCAGACAGCCCCGACAGATACGAACGACCAGATAGATTCGAAAGACCAGATCGACCAGAACGACCTGACAGACCTGACAGATTCGAACGTCCAGACAGATCAGACAGATTCGAACGTCCAGACAGATTCGAACGTCGAGAAAGATACGATTGAGTAAGATAAGACTCATAACATAATAGCTTACGTTTTACTAACAATGATTATTGTCAATAAACATAGTATCAAGAAAAATAATTCATAAAGAATTGTTCACAATTTACTGCAGTAGATCTACATTTAATATAACTATGATGGACCGAGAGGTATATTGCAGTGGGGCTACAGGGTGGGGCGCCAGAGTTTTGCATTGATTATATCAGATAAACGAATGCGCCATAGATATCACTCGTACATATCAATGGAACGCTAAACGAACTTGCGTTTAGTGTACGTGAATCAAACAGTACAAAAGCATGAGTATTGCCCTTGCCTATTACAACAGCAGTGGCGTTTACATGAATCATTAGATGTGGGACCGGGTAGAAACAGATTTTTCAAAAGGGCTTAATTTTTTTAAACCGACTGAAAAATGAAAAGGATCTGCTCTGTTAGTCTCCATCTAATCCTGTTCTTAAGGACACGGATAATTTCAAGATAAATACACATTTTATTATGACATATATTCACGATCTATATACACAATATATTAACATATTCAGAAATACCTCTTTGATATTGGTTCGTAGAGCATGATATGGTTACCAATTTTAACTCTTCTAAGAGATAAATCTATCTTTGTGTCTAATTCAGATATCCGGATAGCATGTCGCTTCAGAGCAACGATTGGGTTGAATCTTATTTGTTTGGTAAGCAAATAGTTTAGCCTTGGGTATTCTGGTTATTTCCACTTAAAACCGATTGACCTGGAACTATAGATTGCTGACTTCCCCCAATTCCAGACTGACTAGCACCATTTCCAAAACCAAAACCATTATTTCCAGGGAACTGGTTAGTGCCCCCAGGACGTCGATTTTGGGTGCCTTGAAACCCCTGTGTATTTCCTGGAAATTGTTGGGGGAATTGGTTATTTCCGGGTTGTTGACCGAATCCTCTCCCTGCTCCAAAACCATTATTTGGAAACCTGTTGAAACCTCCTTGGCCAAATCGATTTAATGGATTTGGTGGAATGGAAACCTGGTTGAGCCCTCTGAATACATTGACGATTGGTCCAGGATTTCCATCTGGAGAGGGAACTGGAGTAAAAAGTCTTAATTGCTGCGTACAGTCCACTTCAGCCTGTGGACGACATTGACGGCGAGCGAAATCGAAATTCTGTGCAGGTGGACATCTCAAGATAAAGATCTGGCGGTTATAACATCTGTAAAATGAGGTACAACTATCACTAGCAGGGAATGGGTAGTCACCAGGTAGACATCCATCAGATTGAAACTGACCTCTTGTTTCATTTAGAATACTCACTGAAAATAGAACATATATAACGAAAAACAATTCGAAAAGGTGAGACAATACAAGCCAATGACCTTTTGATTCTGATTTCTTTCTAAGTAAAGAGGAATATAAATGAAACGCTGGCATATTTATAAAGACACCTTATCTAGTATTACGGCTCGAATAGAAGATGTATAGTGTCCAATTTGGTATGACGATGGGAATTAAAGGAAGCGTATACACAATGAGACTTCTACTTTCTACAGTAACCATCAACCCATGCCTTATACCGCACCAGACATAATACCTCATCTAATTGCACATTATTTTATAATTGTTCATGAACAATGGTCATGTAACATAACATTTCGCCTCACTGGGACAACCATTACCATGTCTTCAAACTTTAATGCCCGAATTTCAAAGTCTAATCGCACCTTTAGTATATTAGTTCTTCAATAAGTGCATTTAGATTAAGCCATGGATATGTGACAAAATGCACAATGATGCAGATCATGTAAGAGTTTTGTTTCCGTAAATATATCATTAGTATTTTTAAAGGTTTAAAATCAAGCATTAACCTACCTAAAATAGCTAAATAAATATACAGAGTCCACATTATTATTTATTCACGCCTTTTAAACAAATGAATTTAAATTGAGATATTAAACTGCTTAATACCGAAATATGAAGAAAAAAATGGGGGGTTATTATTATATAGTTGAACTAATACAGACCGCAAGCTGGTGATAATAGGCTTACATTGGTTTACCTAGTAAATTCTATGTTAAGTCCACTAACACTAATATGTCAGAAGGAAACAAAAGCTGGGACACAAGTGACTTGAACTTTAATGAAATATTTGGTATAAACGTGTTATTGTCTTAAATATTCAGATAACAAAAATAAGAGGGCAATACCTCAGTGCAAATTTGAAGATTTCCCTCGATAAAGCGATGTTTTAAATCCCCGGACAGGAATTTTCTTCCCAGGAATGCCAAAATTTAGCGTCAGTAGTGGTATTCGATACAGAATAAGTCTGTGAAAATGTTAGAATATTAAAGGGCAAGGCCTTTGATTGGCAGTTTCAAGGTAGCCTAACATCTGTTTAGTAGGAGGCTTAGAATTTGTTATAATTTCTGAAACAAATCTTGCATTTGATAGTGTTTCCATGAGTTAAGAACCTTGTTGAGTCAACTCTTTACAGTCATGAATAGCCGCTTGTGTTATGTACTGTTGCTATCCGCAACAACACTGAGTCTTATTGATGCAGATAAATATTAAAATATATTATGTTGAACAATTTGGTTCATTCTGCCATAAATTAGAAACACTGTTTACTTTATCAGTCTTTTCACTGTAGTTGGAAGGCCGCAGGCACAAACATCGGTTGGAATATTGAATCCTTTTCAATGCGCGTATGGTGAAAGAGTTGGTATCAATAGGGTAGAGTTGGGCTATATTACCGAAAAAACCGATATGAGAAACGGACGATACAATAGAAATAAATATAAATATGTCTGATTGAGACCAAATGGCCAAATTGCTTGGCTCACTTTGCCCTGTCAACATCAAAATTTGACAATGTGTCTTCGATCTTGGGCCTCATGCGCCAGTTTTCAAATACTTTTAAGCATAAATAATAAACGAGATACTTTAAAACATTACAAAGTGTTTATTTCCGGAAATTTTCTATATCATGATATTTCAACCTATCCAAAATTTTCTCTGACTGAACGCTGTATTTAGTGAAATATGATTTACCACAAAGCATGTAACATGGTAACATTAACTGTCGTATACTGTGTTTTTTCGTGGTTTTACTTATTATTGGGAGAGCCGCGGTGGCTCAGTGAGTTAAAACGCTTACTCGCTAACCTGAAGGTCCAGGGTTCAATTGCAGCATAGATCGAGGTTTTTCAACCCGGGTTCCCCCTGTCAGTATGCAGGTAAGAGGGGCTGACATGGGAAAAGCACCTAGTCGTTCAGGATGGTACAATAAACTGAGGCTCCATGTGCTACATGCTATGCACTTTCAAGATCCCTCGACAGTTAAAAATCGAAAATGAGCAGGCTAGTGCCGCTGTTCTGGCACAATTTCCCTCATTGTACCCTGAAAGGCGCTTCCCGTCTTCATTTGCCCACATGGTGCAGAAAATAAATACGTAAAAAAAACACCTTGCCCATAACTTGCCAACCCTGAGAGCTGTAAACACATGTAGAACGAACGTTCCGAAAATAATGAATGTGAAATGCTGAGTCCTGGGGGATTATGGTTAAATAGATGTTATTTGTATAAACTTTAAGGAAAAAGAAAAAGTCTGTCATTAATTAAAACATGTTTATCTATCTAGTAAGTCAGTCCTTATTCCCTATACCGTCGTATTCGTGATCAAATCAAGAAAGGAGAGACTGAAACAGAACAAATTAAGTTTGAAAAATGAAGGAATAGTGCGGAAGTATAATTTCGGTTGAAATAAATAAACGGGTAATCTTCAGAAAATCCGATTAATATACTTTTGTAATTTAAGATTCAGAAACAAAGTTAAACCATGAAAATGAGTTTACTTCCAGTAAAATTAAGTCCAATTGCTTCCTACCTCAGAGTAGGAGGTCCGATCCGGGCATATCCGAGTCAACTGGTTTATTTACCCCACCAACTTTTATCATAAACGCATGGCGGAAAGAATTATTTTTATTTTTCTCTCTAAATTTCCTTTTAATGTATATAAATGACAATGTATTATTGATTCACTTATCATTGAGAAATTTTGATTTAGTGAATAAACATCATTAATCTCACCATGAATTTTTTAACATGGATTTTCTTGTTTGCTTTAACTGGTAAGTGAAATTTGATGATATCATATTACGTGTTTATTTAACGTGCATAACACTGAAATTGATTTGCATAACAAACATGCATTTTAAAATATAAATTTAATGAATTTTCCATACCTTTTTGCTCACGAAACAGGAATTAAAGTACATTAGTACATTACTGCTTTAGTCAGTAAGTTTCAATTCTAAATTGATTAATTGGCAGACTATTGATTTGACCCGTTTGACTTTTAATTGAACATTTGCATGGCGTTGTGACTAGCTAAACGAGGTATGTTACACTGATGAAATCAGTACAAAATAATACATTAAAACTAATATAACACAATGTTGGGATATGACGATTCATTCAATTATTCAATGAAATTATATTTCAGCTCTACAGTTGGTACAGTCTAAACCACTAAGTCTTGCTAGACGTATTCGCCGTTCTGGTAGTAGTAGTAGTAGTAGTGGTGGTGATTATGGAGGGGATTATGAAGGTGGTGACTATGGTGGTGACTATCATGGTGCCACTGGTGGTAGTAGCGGTGGTTCAGATTATAATTGGGGAAACTATGGTGGTAATAGCGGTGGAGGTGGAAGCGGAGGATCTGATTATAATTGGGGAAGCTATGGTGGAAGTAGCGGAGGTCAAGGTGGTTGGGGAGGTGGCTATGGAGGCTATGGTGGGGGAAGCAGCGGAGGAGACGGCGGTTGGGGCGGAGGATATGGATTTGGTGGAGGTCATGGAGGTAGCAGTGGTGGACATGGAAGCTCATCTGGTGGAGGTTACGGTGGCTATATATCATCATGGGGTTCAGGGTATGGAGGTTACGGCGGCTATGATGGGTATGGTATTAATGCTGCTGGAGGCTACGGTGGGTATGGAAGCTTCCCGACATACAGCTATGGTGGATTTGGCTTTCCAAGCATTGCCACAAACTACGGCTTTCAAAATTCGGGATTCGCTTATCCAGGTATTTCGACAGGATTTTACAATCCTTATGGCTTATATGATCCTAATCTTTTGGCAGCGGCTTATAATCCAACTCAGCAACTATATCCATCATACAACAATTTTTATCCAAGTTATGCACAAGCCGGTGCGGTCCCTGGAGCAGGGCAGGTTGTTGGATAATATTTAGGAAAAGATCATGTTTTGCAAAAATCAGGAAAGTCATTCATTATACTTCAATCAGATTGAAACATAAATCACACATATTCATGTTAAAAGATTCATATTCATATATCGAGCGTTCGAGATCATGAAATTGTAAATAATTATATCATTTGAAGTAATAAAACAACAATTATATGTATATAAAAATGAATAGTTTGTAAATAAAATATGTTTGTCGATGAAATAAAACATTTGAGAAGTATTTCATTCCTTCCTGTATATCCTTTGGAAATAGCAAAGTCTAAAAGATACTATAAAAGTTGGGCCATGAATAACAATCTGTATGAAGTGGGTATCTGATGAATATTCTGTCTTAAGTTAATTTCTTCGACGAACGATGAAATGGACGGGTAAATTATGAGAGACCGACGACACCTCTGACTGGTCCATAGCGTACCACGAACAAGTCCATGAACAGCATGAACATCTGGTTTAACGTTCTCACGATTTGTCCAACTTGTTAAACAGCATAATGAACTGAAACATTATTTCCGTTGAACTGAAGTACTTCCATGAGCACTCAAACCCTTTCTACCAACAACTCTTGGCGGAGACCGCGAGAAAATACAGCGAGGAATATAGTTAAACTTTCACGAGGAACAAGGTTCTGGGCAAATAGAGTGCTATGGCTGTCTAGAACATAAGAGATTGAAATGGAAACCTCTCCGAATAATTGCAAACATATCAAAGTAGCAAATCATTGCTAGTAAGTGAGCATATAATGACATGTTTTGGTCTGAATTTTAGGGAAGAAGAAATGAAAGGTAATGATTTTGCCATACAAGAAGACAGAGTGACAATTTTCACTTAAAGATATCGTCATGAAGCTAATTGATCAACGAGATCTCAATCAATTATCAGACTGTTTTTGGGGAATAGCGAGGGGCAATTTGAAAGTTTGGGCCAAATTAGAAAAAAATCGATAAATTTGTCTTATTGTCAGTCCTGACTTCCAATAATAGACAGTTGTAGGGGAAATAATTCGAAAAATGTTTTTTGGAGTACCAACAATTGTAGATTCCTAGAAAACACTCGTATAAAATCCCAATTGACCAAATATGGCTAACCGGAAGTTAAATATGGTTCGAAAATTGGCATCGTTGGAACTCTTTTACATATAGAATTGAACCTCGTTGATTATTGGTAACCACGACCTATCTTTAATCGAACAATTTTGTCCAGAATGTAAATTCGTTTTAAATATGGGTTCCCTTATTTTCATTTTTGACAATGAAAATGCTAATACTTATATGAATAGAATGTAAATGTGTTATAATGCCTTGGAAAATACCAGTTTGCCTCACATGTCCATAATTAATTCATAATTAGCTAAATTAGAAGAAATAACCGATCAAGAAAGATCAAAAATTCTTTTTTGTTTATCGAAGCTGTACATACATAGACATTTATGATTGGTTAAAACACTTAATTATATGTCATAAGAACATGATGATATGATTAAGAATACATGGTAATTCATTAGAAACACCAATTAATCAAAAAGTTTGCTTAATTTGACACTAAAACATACGGAATCCCATCTTTAAAAGATAAGACATGGATGCGTTAAAAATTAAATTGTTTTATTTCGGTATCATGAACAAGATATATATATATATATATATATAGTTAAAGGATTGCAGTCGAATTTCAAGTAACGGATTAAAAACTCAAATCGTACATCCAGTTTCTCTGATATTCAACAAAAATGTATCTTGGAAAATAAGACCACTCATTTCGTTTTTAACATCCTCACGTGTATTGATCAAGATGACTTTGTAACATAAATAATAAATGTAGAATATTAATAAGGAGTGGGATTTAAGTATTAAATCTAAACTTACATGTTGGTAAATGACATATTTAGATAAGGGTGGTACTTAAAACGTACAGGATTTAACTGTTCATTAACATTCCAGACGGTGGCTAATAATTGTTGCTCTCCAACTGAATTGTTCATTTAGACGTATCCTTGTCATTAAATTTTTGTTCACTAAAAGCCCAACCTAAGTAAAATCGTCTAATGGAAAAGTTTTACTCAGTTTATGTATGTTTTATTCTCTAGTTACTTTGCATTTATTGTTAACCAGCCCATATTGGGTACCACAATAGAATCAAACTATCTGTTTTTCGTCAACTTCACACTGATGTTATCACCTCGTCATTTCCGAAAATAAACTGTCTATTCCCGGAAGTACTAACATACCTGCACTAAATGATAGGAGAGGATTGCTGATCTTCTGACCTGTAAATAGTGTTTTGTCTCATCTGCATGTTTTAAGGCGAGGTCAACATATAACTTAGACGAGATTTCTAAAGGTGACGATAAGGAAACGATCATATTATTTTGTTCACTACATTAACATCAGACTTTTCATTTATTTCAACCATTTGAACAAGTGGTGGCATCGAATTGTAACAATGTTGATCTTGGAAAATTCGTTTCTGTTTATGACCCTGGTTTTGGGTAAGTGAATTGTTTCTGTTATTAATCTCTTGGTTTCATTTTGGTACATGTGAGCTATATTCAGGACAATTCACAATGTAAGATTTGGTTGACGATAAGATGCCAAACACAATTCGTAGTTAAAACCACAATCTTGCCGACAGTTCGTGAATCACTCAAAACATAGCTCAAAATATACTCTGATAATCATTCGATTGTTTTGTTACATGCACCCTCATATTCTTGTAACCTTTCCCGGTGCTCTTTGTTCATTCTCAAATTTATAAACTTTATTGGTCTTATTTATTCACCTTTCTGGTTATCAGGAAGCTGATAGAGAATCAGATCCACCAGTCTCGTATGACATCCAGCGACCTTTCATTTGTTAAGAGAAATTTTGAAATCTTATATCTCGGAAAATATTTTGTTTATCATCCATAAACGTTATTAATTCGTATGAAATGTTTCTGTAAGAAATATATGATTTCGATATTGTCTGTAGGAATTCGGAATTTTATGTTAACTAATGATGATTTTTGAATGTTGAATCAATCTTCCAGTATGTTATGGGGTGAACAGTGTCAAAGCAGGTGATTATGCTAGTTCTAGTGAAGATGAAGGTAATGATTATACTCGGGACTCTAGTAGTGAGGAACAACAGAGTATGTATGGAGCCAGTGAAGAATTTGGTGGCAGTATGGGAGGTCATGCTGGTGGAAGCAGTCATTCGGGAGGATACATCTACAACAACCATGGTGGAGGACAGGGAAGTCACGAAATGGGAGGGTCTGGGTATTCTGGCGGTCAACAATATGGTTATCCGACTTACCAATACGGACAACAAGGATACGGAACACCTTACGGTCAACCACAGTATTATCCATCGCAGACGTATGGATATCCGACCCAGCAATATGGTTATCCATCCCAAACACAAACGTATGGTTATCCGACCCAAACACAAACGTATGGTTATCCGACCCAAACACAAACGTATGGTTATCCGTCTCAAACATATGGATATCCAACCCAAACGTATGGATACCCGACTACGGGAGTTCAAACACCGATTTACAGCTACAACCCTTACCAAGTATATTCAGGTCGAAGCAACAGAAATATCAATCAGAATAACCCAAATCAACAGAATTCTTTTCTGAACCGTAACCCTTATCAACAAAATTCTCCCCTAAACCGTAACCCTTATCAACAATCTTCCTTATTCAATCAAAACGCTTATCAACAGAATCAAAACCAATTCCAGTCTAGCTCTATTCCAGGTCAAAACTACCAGAATCAATACCAGCAGAATAATGGTGGTAATCCAGTTCAAACTCGTTACCAACAAAACGACTTATTGAATTTAAACCCGTATTCTGTATCAAACCAAAATAACCAACAAAATGCCAACCAACAAAACACTCTGTTTAACCCAATTTACGGATATGGAACACAGACACAAAACACAGCGCCCGCCACCCAATATGAATTTGTTCGACCAGAAGCGGTACCAGCAAAACCAAACGTTGCTGTTAAGTCTTCACTAATGGATTTCATGCCACAACTTCAAGCAATGCGACGACAAAATGTTGGTTATATTTATTCACGAAAGGCAATGCCAGAAACAAAGTAAACAATGTACACGTCTGAAAAGCAAATAGTTGGTGTTTGTGAACGCTATGGGTCATCTGAAGATTCCAACATCCCCATCTGAAAGTTCTTGGTGCACCAATATTTGAAGGTAGTTGGACTATCAGTTCAAACTACTCAGCCAAATTTAAAACGTTTCAATGATATTGAAGTGAATATCAAACATTTTGTATTCGAAGTAAATTGTTGTTATCTGTGTCACATAAAGGCTGGAATTATTATATTATATGTGCCATTTCCTGAAATGTATGTTGTTTAATTAAACAATTGCTACCGTCAAGGTGTAAATTATGAATTAGACTTATTCTGTATGTTCCAGATTTTTTGAGTTGAATTTATAAAGTGAGATTGGAAGAGGTAGAGTGTCCTGTGAGGGATTATCGATACAACAGAAAAATAAGAAGGGAATATTGGAGGTTCGGGTACGATGCAGGGAAGATTAATTTGCTATTTTTCTCGAATATCGATAATTCGCACCGATCATAGTGCTTCTCTTCTACAGCCCATGGATGATTTTTTTTGCAAACGTACTTGCCTTTAAACAATTTTGCGCAGTGGCGTTTCTAGAAAACATTTTCCAGGGTAGGGGGGTCACTATTATGATTACTGTACATTTTAACCGAATGCTACTGTCCCATTAAGAAAGTCTTTCTCGATTATACTCTTTTTTAGATTCAATGATTTCTGTCCAATATGCTGGGACAGATAATCGCTGATTATATATCGAACGTAGCACCACTCCGCTGTCTGTCCGTGTTTAAGACTATATTTTATTATATTTATATTTTAATGTTGACTTCTTGGGTCAATTTTCAGAATTCCATCGCCACTAATCCTATTCTGCAGTTACCTCCCTTCGTACAGGTTTCCGTGAACTATGTAGAAAGGCTATACATTACATACAATGGGACATGAAATTAAAGTTCAGACTTTGGTCTCAGGGCATGACATTCTCCCTGAGAGTGACAACGACATCAGGCAGAAGAGTTATATTATAATAATGTTATACAAGAGATAACTGTCTTAATACCCCCATATCAGTACTCTTAAAGTGTATATTGAAACAATTGCCTTTATTTCATTGAAGTACATAGCTGAAATTGAGCCCAACCTTCTAGTAAAGCAAATATCTATATAACCATACCCCTTTATGCATTGTTGTAGCGACGACAAAGACATTTTCAATTTCAAAAAGACATTCCAGATGATGTTCCTGTTTGATAGAATGCTGTAATGTACAGGAGATTTATACATTCAGATCAGCACCCTCTTACTGTGTTCACACTGAATAGTCAATAGTATAATAAAATCTTGATTTTAATTGATGATAATATACAAAAAAAATTAAAAACATTTTGAAAGTGAATAGGATCAATTCTGTAATTTTCTCATTTTTGCACTTTTCACTTTTTCTTCTAAACTTTCTGAAGTTGGTCTTGTCAACAATGGTATATGTTTAGAATCTTTTATGTCAATGAGCCAATTACTTTGAATAGGTAATTTAGGACATGGAATCGTACCGCTAGAGTTCTGTATTTGTTTTTCACCCAAAGAATCTAACATTCTCTTGATCATGGTTGTCTTGATGGAATTCTGAGACCACATATCCTGAAGGTGCTTTATATTATTGATATGGGATTCTTCACTATAGATCCACTCTACATCCTCATATTGACAGTCAAAAAGAACCAAGGGTATATAAGACGCCATATTATATTGAGGTTTCCTTGGATGTTTTTCTATATCTAATAGTTCATCTATTATACTAGGATCCTCCTTTCCTTGTCCAACTAATATCAACACTCCAACAATACATCTTATTTGATGCCATAGAAATGCCTTTCCTGCCACTGTCAATTCACACATATTATAACCATCAGCTGACTCAAACACTTTTAAATCTGTTGAAGCAATGTTTCGAATATATTCTACTACTCCATTATTAACATCCATTTTGCACAAATTACGGAAATCATGTTCCCCTAGGAGTTTCTGACTAGCTTTATACATTACATCAACATTAAGATGTCCTTTTGGAAAGTAATATTTGTAAGTTCTTCGAATACAACTAAATCTAGCACTGAAATCTTCAGGTACCGGAGCCCAAGCTAATACTCTGATTTCTTTGGGTAACAACTTGTTGATAATTTTCACATAATCAATTTCAGTAGTACAATCACCAGATCTCGAACTAGCAGTCCCATCCTCTCGAACTTTTACCCCTACCCCTTCTAGTAAATTTGTCCGTAAATCAATTGAAATAACTTGTCCAAAAGCACTAACACCTTTATCAGTACGACCACACCGATGATAATTTGATGTTTCTCGTGATTCGATTAATTTTAATATTAACAAAGCCTCAAATAAATAATTTTCAATAGTTTTTTCAGAATCTTCTTGAATGACAAAGCCATGATAGTCCCATCCTAAATACACAAAACGCAGTGCAACATGTCGTGTGTTATAACGTCTAAAGTCAAATGGTTTTTGTTCTCGTTTCTTTTTGACTTGTTGATTGTCATCTTGCTTACTGATGATGTTTCTAAGTTGGAAGACATGTTTTTCCAGTTGTTTGACTCGGAATATCAGTTCTTCTTTAGTAAAATCATTATAATCTTTCATCTCATGTAACTTTCTTTTCTTTCCATTATTGCTGCCAGTGCCAATATCTTCCATTTTATCCTATTAAATAAGAAGACATGTCTCATCATTTATGATTTAAGATTGAAAGTACCTGAATCTCAAAACTACACCGCCGTTATATAGGCCAATAGCCTATGTTAGCAAATCCAACACACCAAATTTTACCTTTGTTTTTATGCTTGAGACTGAGCCTAAGCTAGAGATTTCAGCAGCTACAGTTTCAGAATGTTACTACATGATAAGATTTTTTAAAATATATATCTTTATATAAAACATTTCAACCTACACGCAAGAATAGGAAAGATTGTCGAAATTTCTTCACTTTCACTAACTTTTTAAGAGTTATCTCCCCGTCAACGTGGGATGACGAGCCAAAAAACGATGCTCAAAGCTAATAGAAATCGGTTACCCTAATAATTCAACATTAACATTAATCCAATCATTAAAGAAAAAACGAAATACAGTAAAATTCATTAAAATGTTGTCATCAATTGTATAATTTCTTACTCAAAACAAATTTTCAAGGAAATACAAAATTATTCACCTGTCTGAACAGTTATAGAGGTTGGAATTTTCGTTGTTCACAACTGGATCTTGTGAAATCTTTCGTTTTGATGAATATCATTTAAAGTTATAAAATTTAATTGACCGTCAGATTTTATTTGACGGTGTTATAGGCCAATGTCAAAGATATACTGTCTGGATTATTACAACGGCCTTTTTAGGGGATCATCTAAGGTTTTCGTTGTGTTTTCCCTTTCCATTATCATTTAGTGATAACAGAATCATGTCTGCCTGTCAAAATAGATTATGATTTGTTTATAAAATTGTAATTGAACTTTGCACTGGATTGCATTGGATACCGTACACATTGCATCAGTATTTCAATATTTTGACTTTGAAAATACTCCGAAAAGAAAAGAAAAAATGCGCGAGAATTCAGATTGCAAATTGAAGGCTACTTAGAACAAGATTTTATGACATCGTTTTAGGCTTACATAATCCTTAAGCCCCAAACGACTTAGTTTCGGACATATAGTTACAAAACTAAGCCATATTTTTTGTATTGGATTGTATAAAAAACAGGCAATGTATTCTCGAAACGATCTTAGCGCTAGGATATCCTAGAATATGTATAAGGTTTAATAAGATATACTCTCTTATAGAAGCACTGGCCTAGGAAGTAGGACTGCGAATTTCAGCATTGGAATACATCAATTTGACAGACTATCAATCTGAATTGCCTGGTGCTGGCGTATGACCAAATAACCTCTCCCATTAAGGCCATTTCTGTTACCACAAATCCATCTCCTTACTGGCTGCAATCATAGCCATTATATTTTATATTTCAGAATTAATATGCTTGTATAAACAACATCCCGAATATGCTCAACGGTGTGAATATTTTTTGTATACTGAACCACATTAGAAAGTTTGCCATTGGTGCTTACCGTAAAAATAGGAGATGGTTTGCGTCAAAACCACATCCCGTTACATTTCAGGCTATATTTGGAGAGGAAAATAAGGAACGGGTAAAAGGGTCGTTGTTATCTGTTAAACCGATCCGGACACATTTACATCGATTTGATGAGTCAGGGAAATCAGACGGAACTGACCACAAACACGATTCTGCTGTTTTGATACCTCTATGTATAATAGATAATCAACCATCCATTATATATACCTTAAGATCCATGAACCTTAATAAACATAGAGGTCAAGTGAGTTTTCCTGGCGGCAGAAAGGACGACAGCGACCCAGATTTATCGTTTACGGCAGTTCGAGAAACATTTGAAGAATTAGGTATACCACAAGATAAAGTTGATGTATGGGGATCTTTGACACCAATACCTAGTGTAAGTTCAAAAATATTTGATGTATATTCTAATTATATAGACACTGCTTTATGGAACAACGATCACTGGTTAATGTTTTATGCAACGTTTCGACGTGTTTTCCACGTCGTCCTCAGGCACATAATGAGAAGAAGTGATGGGCGAACTATATATACATTAATGCTGTTGTTATTCCATAAAGCTGTGTCTATATATCGTACTCACAATTGCTATATGCCATTCAAAGACTTTATATTCTAATTGTTTTAATGACACAATTCTTGCAGCATTTTGAATCAAGGGATTAATAATAATAATACTTGCAACACAGAGACTAAAAACTGAGGAGAGCCTTCGACCACGATATTCCCAAAATGGGGTTTAGGTCTAGATAAAAAGTTTTGGTTTTGTCATGTTGACGTACATTTTTAGAGACAACACTGACCTTTTTATTTTAGAGACAACCGCTTTCATCTTTTACAACCCCTGTTCTTGGTTACTGTGGACATATTGATGTGGATTCATTAAAACCAAATCCCGAAGAGGTAAATTATATTATCACAATGCGTTCACAGCGAAAATGTGGAGCGAACATCAAAACCGTTGAATGTCACTACTTTTCACCTTGAACTTCACCAAAAACGCACCAACAAATCGACAGAAAATACAACCTTTGTGCAAAATGGTTTGCACCCCTAATTGTACCCCCACTTTATTTTCAACAAATCTACCTTTTTTCTCAAAAAATATGTGTCAGAATACACGAAATCAATTTTTTTTTAAGTCAGTCAGTCTGCCCCCTATTTGTAGTCTCGGACTCCTGGCGCCGCCACTGAAAGTCGCTATCGCAAATGCCACAGATAATATAATCTCTTACCATGGACCTCAATGGCTTTTGAAGAAGAAGGGATTTAATACCAACAGTCTGAATGCAAATATATTTATTGAAGCTTTTGGACAACTCTTCTGTCTTCAAATAGTATAAGGTTACATTTTTATATTTCAGGTTGAATCTGTCTTTTCGAGTACAATTGAGTCACTAGTCAATCCTGCCAATATAAGAACCACGAAATTTCGGACTGGACGTGGCTATACAATGCCTGTATATCTTGGTGGTGAACATAGAATATGGGGACTTACTGCCATAGCTACACATCAAGCTTTAACATTAATTGCTCCAGGACTTTATAATTTTAGGGTTCAATATTTTTCTTGATGACAACACTTTATAGGCAAATTATTTTATTGAATGATTGTGTTACTCATTATAGACCAATGTTAAAATTGATAAAATATTTAGAAACCACAGAAACACACTAAATGGAGGCCCTACAATAAAGTTTCCGGATATTTACACATCGATTGAATTAATGTTCTATCATTTTATACAAAGGCCTGTAAATTTTGTTTGAAACAGTTTACATGGATGCAAATGTTGTCGTTGGTGGTGGCAGAACGGATGTCTAAGTCGTTGTATCCTATGAGGTTGCTTGTCTAATGACAAGAAGATAGACATAATCATTTCGGTGTCATGGCACCGTGGCTGCTCAAGTTGTACATCAATTTACCCCAGATTGCTAATAAAAAGACAATCGTCATGCATTCTCCCCTGATTTCTACTGGCTGCACACTGAAGACATGATAATAGATATATGGCAGATATCCGTACGTTGTCATGTGCAATACAAAAAAATGTACAAAGATTGATGGTGCTACTACACAGAAATATAGATTATGCGACTACGTCTATAGCTTGGTTTTGAGATCACCCACAAGACAAGGTGTTGTAAAGGTTGCTGTCGTATGGAAAGGAGGCTTTATTTGGTTAGCATCTTACTATGGCATGTTAATCTTCTATCCAAATATTAGCAAAAAAGATGTTTTCGGTTTCCGAATCGTAATGGTTCGACAATTTGCCTAATGGAAACACACGAAGGCTATCTTAGGTAACTAGTTCATGTCCAATAATTGACCCTAACACCTACTCAAGCCCACCACAAAGCACACCTAGCACCACCAGGAAACCCACATCTCCAGCAACTACGTGTCCGACTCTCGTTCAGAAATCTGCTTCGGGATTACTATAGTCTATCCATGCTATGCTCACCCAGATGACCTTCTTCAAAACCAGCATCACAAGCATGAGCTGGATATATCATTCGATCACACAATGTAGTGGACACTTTAGCTAATCCACTTCACCGGTCGATGCCTCTAGCACTCGAACACCCATCTACCGCTCATGTAAGATTATAATTTCCGTTTTCAATTGGTTCTTTCATCAAAGCCATTTATGTCCTACGAGATGGACACAAATTCTAAAAAATGGAAAGAAAATCCTTTATATAGCGGCAAGGTGAACGAATATCCACATACATTCAATGAGCAAAGATTTTTAGTGTTAGTTTCTTATTGTTGTTCGATTTCCAAATGCTTATGTTCCTTGAAAAGACCTCGGTTTTAATCCCCCATCTGACTATGTGTTTTACAACGAATAAAGACAAAATAAGTAACAATTGCATACCTTTAAAAGTGAAAGTCTATTGTGGGGTCTTTAGCCTTTGACCTTTGCATTCATCAATGAGCGCCTTGGGTACAAACGGTAGCTTTCCTATCCCAACCCCTGATTTCAGCTCGCATCCATGCTTGGATTAAAAAACAATACAGTGTAGATACAGTGATGAGGATTCGTTCAATTGGTCTTTTTTCAATCTGTATAGAAATCTGTAAACTTCAACCATAAGTATCGAACGTACCCTATCAAGAATGTTCGAACTGACTGTAGAAAGAATTCTTCAATCAAGACCTTGTATAAATGGTTTAACTTTGAGATTTATTAACTCTATCGTATCAAAAAAGATACTATTCCGGATTACAAAATATACATGATATACTCGTCCATGGCAGACTTGATCATTAGTGTCATTTAGTATATGCGTTACTGATTGAGGTCCATGTATAATCATATGGAAATGTGGATGTATATTGCCGTCGTCTCCGTCCGTCCGTTCACATTTCTTGTAGGCACGAAACTTGGTATGCATGTATATATTGATGGTATCTAGGTCGAATTTGGTAAAAATTGGATGAGAAGTTTTGGAGTTATTGCCCTTGACTTAGTAAAAATGCGTCAAAATGCTTTTGGGGGGGGGGTCATGGTCCCCAGAAAAGAGGCTGATCTTCCACCATTTTCAAATTACTTAACATTACACATAAGGGAAGAATTGCCCCCCTTTAAAGTTTTCTGACCCTGAGACGGCCCCTCATCTAATGATTCCGAGAAACTCCACTGTTTAGTTTATTCGTGTGTAATAAGAACAATCTTAATCCATTTTTATCGTATTGCAATAAATTAACAGATCACCTTCCATATATAAAGATATCAATTACTCTCTATAGAACTTCATTAGTGTCGTAAAGATTGTTAATTGCTAACATGTTATCTATACAATTCTCTTCCATGATATTCAACAGTTCTGCAGGTTTCAATAGACCGATACCTAAATAGACTTCATTTCACATGATCATGTAGTGAGGATATTTACTCAACATTGGCAAAGATTCAAACCAATTCTGACGTCTGCAAATAATTTCTTTAGCGTCTATACATTAGCAGACGAAACAAACCATCTTTTACTCTCCAATACAAATGTCGGACAACCGTTACTGACCATTGTGTGGATAGTGGTTGCCTTTGATTGGCATAATACGGATACACGAGGGTCGTTAACAGACTATAGTGCAATTGGTCCTTAGTGGAATTTCTATTTAGACAGATTAAGTGGATTTCTATGGCGAGCAACGGTAAACATATCGATATGTAACCGAGTTATATCTGTTCATGAGTTAGCAGAAACCAATAGAAAGGTAAGAACTTTGAAAGATTTTATTTTTGTGGAAAGGAAACACCATTTCTCCACACCCTAATCCAATCTTTATGCACAACAAACGTACGTAGAATACTCATAAATATACAGTGAGATATAGTTCTTGTGAAATCCAAAATTAAACGATATCAGAATCGTCTAATCATGTCTGCCAAAACCATGTCTGACTGGATCAAACAAGTTTAGTTCAGAATATGTGATTAAACCTACCGATTCGTAACTCCGACCTTAATTTGGCTACTGCAACTTAAGCCCGTAAGCAAGTCCGAGCAAGCCCGTAACCAGACTTGATTGTTCGGAGGGGCTAGTAATATATAAGGGAAGGCAATAGTGTTTAGTTGCAGTCATGGAATTGGTTGATAGGTTTTCTTTAAGGGGTGTAATCCAATTTTTTGTACCCATGTAGCCACGAACACGGCGTTTGGACAAATTTTGGACCCTCTGTCATATACTATGAGATTTTCTCGTTGGGGCAGGTTGTATTTGAGGCTCCAATGCATATACTAAGTGTCGACTAAAGTCTATGTGCCATCATGAGAAGAATGTTGTGCTGAATTATATTAGACCATAATGTTTGAGTGTAATTTGATATTTATTTGATTACATTTGGTATCAATTATCTTACAGGTCTCATGCAATAACATCTTATCGCATTGTAAACGGCAGAAGATATATAGCAGAAGCTAAAAATGGCACCAACGGTTGCTATAGAAACGATTGTCATTGTCAGGCCACTGAAGGTTTGTGTTTTGAGAGCCAGATTTTATATTCATAGGCTCCAATACTGTATGGGAAATGGTTGAACTAGATCAAATAATTTATAAAATCATGACTTCCGCTATACGGAAATGAATTTAGGTCCCCTCCAAGATCTGATCAATCAAATTCCAATTAAGAGACGAAGCCTATTTCCCGCCGGTGCTTTCTTGGTAGTTAGAATTATCCTTTGCCTGTAATCATGGCATATTTATTCTTTAAGTACAGGCTTCTAAATGAACTAGGTATATTTTTGAACGGAACATATTTATACGTTGGTGAAGTAATTAATGAAGTTAGTTTTGACGAGTTGCCAAATACTATTTATACTAAAACTTACAATAATAACCATCTGTTCTGAACAAATTCCACAATGTTTTATTGTGGACGTCCTTTAATTAATGAAAAATGTGTTATTTGTTCCAAATTCTGTGATGGCATTCTCAGTCTTAGCACATTCAGTAATCTGATTGACATTCTATTGTGAAAGAAACAAAGATAATGACACATGAATTATTGATAAAGGGAATAGAAAAAGATTTGGTGTGACATTTCATCAAGCATCATTGTGTGGGCTATAGAGTCAGCTATGGATATTAGATTGTTTTTTTAATTACGAGACTTGTTTCCGCCAGGTCTGCGACCTATTTTCATTATAACATCACTTTCCGGTTGAAACATTGACAAAAGTTATGACACAATCTTTTACCGTTTTTATCTTTCACTAGACGATAGATAGTGCGGTAGAATTTAACATCATTTACTTGGTAACACTAATGGTGGACGTAGGCTCGAATCTGAGTCATCTTTCCCCCAGTGGCGGCCCCACCCCCATCACACAAGAGGCTGGCCCGGCTTTACATGGCGAAAGCATAGCCATGTACCCAATCACCAAAAAACCGTCAGTAAACCAGACTCAAAGAACGGCTGATAGTTAAAGTGCCTTAACTTTAGTCGTCTGATATGAGCGCATTTATAGTTGTTATCACTGTAAAAAAAATGATGTAGGGCCTATACGCTTCCCGGCGGCGTTAACTGAATCTTTCGCCCTACTTTTTGTTACTGATGGGATCCAAGACTGTCAGCTGCCCCTGTTTCGGTGGATCTTGGCCACTCTTCAATTTCGACTCCGGATCAGCTCTTGCAAATAATGGCTGTAACATCAGAAGTTCTCTTGCCGTTATTGGCGTCTTACATAATATGACACTATTTTCTTGTAGAATTTATTTACCTCCTGCTACACATGTCTATTTTTGATGATATATCATTACCACCCTCATGATTGATGTATAAGAGAAAGCACACTCTCATCTAGGTTTCAAATGAGCCCTATGGATTTTTTGTGATAGCACAGCCTTTTTAAAACCATTATTTACTACAAATAACTAAGGGAACCTTAGTATAAATCAAGGTTGTTTATGATGGGACGGTAAAGATATGACACTATCAAGAAAAATCTATAAAAACTAATCTATATTACACAAGTAGTATAAATAATCCCATAACAAGATGCCAAGATTGTTACGTACTTTAATAGAAAATTTGGATTGACGCCTTACTTACACAATGTTTTGTTTCATACGACAAAGGGGGAAAGGGGGCTTTTTGTAGATATGGTTACAGTCGGCTTCCATACTTTGTAGTATGAATGGTCAGACAGTTTCTTAAAGCTATGATAAGTGCTCACAATTATTGTCCGCCAATTGTATCCCCAATTGATTTCGAATTTTATACGTTTGCATGCTCACTATTAGATATCAACTTGATGGCGGGCCTCAAGCCTCGAGCTATGTAATGTCATGACATTTGCCCCAAAATATGTTTCAGAATGTTCCAAATCAATTTCATTTTTAAATTTTTTCTTGTTACACCCCCAAACTCCCAGTTCTTCATTTAAACCCCGACAATTGTCCCACCCCATTATTTCAGTCTGCCCCTATTTTTAAATACAGGAGGATGTCGACGCCACTGATTATCCGATGTTGATAGGTAGTAACTGTTATGTGTGGCTGTGTTTCTCTGTTTCTGATGATGCTGTCTATGATTACAATGTCAAGTTATACATTGATATGTCAATATAATTATCCGATGTTGATAGGTAGTAACTGTTATGTGTGGCTGTGTTTCTCTGTTTCTGATGATGCTGTCTATGATTACAATGTCAAGTTATACATTGATATGTCCATATAATTATCCGATGTTGATAGGTAGTAGCTGTGATGTGTGGTTGTGTTGCTCTGTTTCTGATGATGCTGTCTATAGCAGCTACAACCTGGTTAGAAGCTGATGGTAGAAGAGAAGGCCTATGGGAAATATGTAGAAGAACCGATAAAGATGATCTAGATATTGAATGTCAGAAAAACCAACCACGAGGTAAGCTGAACATTTCTTTGCTAATTGTTTCGACCAAATTCTAATAAAGTGAACCGGATAGCTCTTGTAGTGTCCAAGAATGTTGGAAACTGGAAATATATCTCCATAGAAAGATGATGGAGAGAAATTGCAGCATCTTACCATTAGTGTGTTCGGCAGGATTATTTCAATGAATACTGCATTTGTTAAATTTTGTTATGTTCTGTACCCAAAATTGGTCTTTTAACAGAAATAAAATATATTATGTTAAACATTCGACAAAATGAAAACCTGTGCCTTCATAGCAGAAATATCAGAATCCCATCAATATTAGCTTCTTTGCCTAATCTGTATTCTTTCATTTTGCTGCTCCAGGAATCAGTAAGTATTGCTAAGTTTCGAGTAGAATATGATTTGGTTACAATTAGTTTAGAACGCTAGTAATTAAAGCTTGTGTGTCGTTTAAAACATTGATTATCAGTTGTTTTACTAGTTGTTGTTGTGACTATGTAATTTAGACAAGGTATCTGTATTTATCACCGTATTTATGCTTTCATACAGTAAGTAGTTCTGTGGTACCTGGTTACACACGTTATTTGTTTTAGTATTTTAAAGTAATTGATCAACAAATATATATTTATATTTTTATTTGTAATTTTGAGCTTTTCTTTGGGATTGAAATGAGCTGGCCGTTTTTCGGCCCCCTGTTTCAATTCTGTGGCCCCGACTCGCCCCTTCACGCCACTGCATTTTGACCACTTCCAGTTAGATTGGTAAATTAGACAAAATGCGAGCAGATCTTATACAATATGCTTGGTTCACGCCTGAACAAATTTCAGATGGTTTTAAACACTTCAAAGTTTGAAATTATGTCATATACAAACTCCATTTAGTATTGCTACTCGCCTTATACTATGCAATGGATGTAGTATTTGAATGCGCTTAGATTGTGCCATATTGAGAATTGTCAGGTACCTTTTAACAATGAAAAACTTCAAAGCCACAAGTTTTGATGGCGTATGTCACACAATTTCACCATCGTTTTTATGTAATTGACTAAACCGTAAGGTCTCTTTGTTGGTATATGCATCGTTCTATTTTTAGCGTGGATTGAAGCTTGTAGAGTATTATGTCTAAGTGCTGTAGCTGTCTGTTTATGTTCTGTTATTGTTGCCTGTGTTGGTTTAAATACAGAAAGATTTCGATGGAAATATCATTATTACAAAGCTGCTATGATCATTATGTTTGTTGCAGGTAGGTCAAATTCAATTAATATAATCGTCATTCGTCATAGTTAGTCATCAGGTTACAATCAGGAGGCCTTTGAAACTTTTCGAAATCTGTTCATGGATCTTCGACTAATCTGATGTAGAGCTAATGTTTTTTTCCTTGTCAGTTCCGGAGATGTAGATGACTAAAAAGCGGTTAATAGTATAATATAGCAAGACAATTTAATCCAATTACACCAGATGTCTGTATACAGGATAAACCTCAATAAACCACTGCCTTTACCTCTCTAACAGCAACCTAGTCTATAATTTAAATGTCATTTTGACGATCTGTAAGACAGACTGCTAATTATCGTCAAAACCCAAAACCAAGAGGAGTTGGGGGATTGGTAGAAGCTCAAATCATTCGAAATTATCGAACTAACTGATGGTAGTCAGCATGCAAACCGTGTTTGAAGCCATACAATGTTGGTGAGTTATGTATATGTAAACTATTTTGTTTGTTTTCAGTTGCTCTCCAAGCCATATCATTAATCATCTTCCCAGTCAAGTTCTTAGAAGAAATCGGTGATAGAGCAGAAGTGCGATGGGAGTTTGGTTGGGCGTATGGTATCGGATGGGGATCTGCTATATTTATGCTGGGGTCGTCTATTCTGTTGCTCATTGATAGAGACAATGAAGAAGTGCTATATCGTGAAAAGACTCACTTAAATAATTTTGAAGCTGAAGATGTGTAAATTCACTGTGGTGATAGTGGACCTGTACATATGCATTAAAAGAAAAGATTATGTGAGTAAAGCAAACCTCAGTATAAAACAATAATGAAGTTATGATGCCAAGGGCCATTGATCAGTCCAACATACAGATGGTAACACTTTCAAATCTTACCGTTTTTGGATGTGCTCACGTGATGAACACCGTGTTTTCTACCTCCTACTCTCTACTGTATTGAAATACGGTATAGAAACAGAAGTATTCAGTTAATTTATCCTGGACTAGATAGAAAGAAAATCCCTGTGAAATCTTGAGCTGGATTTGTTTGTCGTAGAATAACCATCCATTTTTCAATCCAAGAAGACCACAGATGGATCTGATATTTATAAATAATAAAAGATTACTTGCAGATAGACATACGTTTGTTATAGATCAAGTGATAGAAACAATAGAATAGTTTTGAAAATCTCAAGGTGTATATTTTGTTGAGATCTTACTATAATGCTTTCCTGACTAAACTCTGTGTATCTTCTGTTAACCTTTTGAAAAGTTTAGATCTGACATCCTTGAATCCTTGACACCTCATTTAGTTCAAATTCATTTTTTATTGTTTGTAAAGTTTTCCAATAAAATTATGTATTTTCCTTTTAATAATGAACATGAACTGAACAAAAAACAACCATCAATATTGTAAGATTTTATTTGAAGTATTAATATGAATTGGTTTTTCCTACAAAATGTACTATTTACATGTAGCACATATAATTACACATACAATGCATTAGTACTTAGATATTCAGATCTTAAAATGATTATGATATTTTTCATTTCTGGTATAATTCTGGGTTTTTCATTCTTAAATGTCAAAGTTTATGTAGATTTCACTGACAATTGCATAATGAAAAACCTGAAAACATCAAAAAAACATGACAACATACATTTATGAGAGAAAATGCCCAATAATGAATTCAAGAGTATAAAATGGATGATACGCTTTGCAAATAGCACATTAAAGAAGGAAGCACATTATATATTATAGTACAGCAAAGCAATGAGTATAAATGCAATCCTATATCTTCTGATGTTTTTATCATCTTGCCAACCGAATTCGGCAAAGATATAGAATAGTTTAAAGTGTTCAGCAGTATTAGCAATTTCAATACAGTGTAACTTAGTGGGTAGTTAAGCATAGAGGGGAATAACTCTAAAGGATTAGCACAAAAGGATATAACTGGTCTATCTTACAAAGTATAAGAATAATATACAGTAAAAACATGTCTTTATACAGTAAAATGGTAACAAAAACAAGAAACAAAGCGTTATTATGCCATGGTGTATTAATCACATGAAAGTAGAAAATAAGCAAAAGGCAAGCAAGGAAAAGCATGAGTTATTTTCACAAATGAAAATTGTAGAATTTCAAATGCAAAGCTGTTCTAGCAATTATGTTTAATTGTAGATTAAATGTACCCATTCTTAAGGAAGTTACCTCATTCTCAAATAAGTGAACTGACATTACTGAATGCCAGGATGATTAATAAGTGAAAAGTTCCATTACCAACACTTAATCTGCCATGGTATTTCAGAATGACTGTGGTATATACATTGTGGTGTATAAAATTTACTGTAAATATATATATATATATTTATTTAAGTAGCCCATAGAGATTTTCATAATGGTGCATTTATTACATTGGTAACATGGAAAGAAATTTGACAGAGCAATTAATTTTCACACTGAATAAGTAATATATTAGCAAGAACAGTGACAGCAAGGTTATTTCAGCCATTAACAAAAGCAGTCAATTGATGGAGAAAACAAGACACAATAACAAGATGCATCCATAGTTATGACTAGTAATAAGGAAATACAACATATATAAAGAACAATTTAAGATAAAAACTATGCAATTAACAGCAAAATATATTGCACTAAAAATTGGCAAGTCTATTAACCAAACTTTTCATACATATTTACATATAATCTAAAAAGGCCTAATACTTTTAAATTTATTGTGTTTATCAACTAGGACTTAATAATATTTATCTCAGAAATAGTTTAAAGTAGGTTGACCTCTAATCATTGGAATTTTCAACCAATTAATAGTAACAGTGTTTGTAAAAGAAGCTTAAAGATATTGAAAGATGAAACAGAATACACAATGATAAATAAAACTCAATAGTACAATAATATCATAATTCACATCATTATTCTAATCTTCAAATAATTCATGTTAATCTTAAACTTTCCCCACAATCTATTCAAACATAGTTTAGTTAAAGAACTGTAACATCATTTTAGATACATAACCTGGGAGTGATGTCAGACGCATAATTTGTTCAAATATAAAAATCAGAATTGTGGGGATTTCATTTTCTGTTGATTTAACAACGTTGATAAACATGGTGTTTTCAGACTAAATGATTATCGTAAATTGTCCCAAAAAAACAAAAGGGTCTTGATACTAGTAACAAATAGTAAATCATGTTGAATTGCTGTGTTCAAATGTCTTTGTATAAGCTTCAAGAAACCCAAATTATCTGAAAATTCAGAACATATCATGTATTTTGATTGAAGAAAATACCGGTTTTGTAATTATGGGATATCAAAGAAAGATACACAAATAATTACGAAAATTGAAAGAAAACAGGAAGAGCTAGGAATTATAATGGCACATTTCAGAATATTTTTAACACTTGGCATTAAAAGATGTTTAAAATCAAAGACTTACAAATTATCTGATTCTACTACATTGATATGGTTTGTCACATAAATATATACTTATTGACCAGAAAAACTGGCAATATCAGCTTTATTATACCATTTACATTATAACTTCAGACACAGAGACAGCAGATATCTTGTCAGTTTTAAGATATAGACGGTTAACTTTTAAACCTAAATTTACTTCCTACCTGTTTGTTTATGCTAAAAGGTATGTCATCATTACTAAAAAGTATTTCTGAATGAATAAAAATCATGACCATCAACCTCAATTGCAAATAACCCAAAAAGTGTGATCATAACAATATCAAAGAGAATGGAACATGATGTGATTGTTACATTATTTACATTACAATCAGGTTTGTGATTCTATCATGTTCAATAGTTTTCAGCCAAAGTTCTGATGTTCATGAAACAAATCAACAAAGAGAATAATCATGGCATGAAATACTCCCAAAATTTGATATTTCAGTATTAATTTGTGTCCAATATTCAAGCACTTCAATATTTTTTGTGATATGAAGTCCACGTTTGATGATTCCATAACCAGTATATAATTGTGTCATGAATGCCAAATTTCAAGCATTCCATTATCTTATGATTTATTTTGCTGTGAAGACCCATTTGATAATTCCATTATCTATTTGCAGCATGAAGTCCAAATTTCAAGCATTTCATTATCTTTTGATTTTTTTTGCTGTGAAGACCCATTTGATAATTCCATTATCTATTTGCAGCATGAAGTCCAAATTTCAAGCATTTCATTATCTAATGGTATGATGTCCCATTCCAAGCATTCCAATGTTTAACTGCACAAGAATAACTAACATTGCCAACCTCATTAGATATAGCCACTAATTATATAAACACTACTCTCACACATCTATTGTCACAGGACTGTGTAGTGAAGAGCTCATCATATATTTTGCAGCTTTCCTAACATCCCAGTTAGTTTTAAGCAGAGCTGATTTACACTGATGAATGTCCCCTAATTGTACACTTAATAATTGTTTTAATTTCACATATTTCACTGCCTTATGTAAGTCCCATTGTGTATCTTCTAACGCCTTTATACATTTGTCTGCACTCAGCTAAAATATATAAAGAGAGAAAGATGTACGAGACTATGTAACCTCTCCAAAATGATATAAGGTATATCTAAATTAACACAAGACAATATGCTTTCAGAAAGTGTTTCAGAATCAATATATCAAAGTGCTTCTTTACAACTCAATGGACATACTAAGATAATCAGACCAAATGTTGACTGGAAGTTCGTGGTCTCCATTAACCTAGCTGACAAATCTTTTAAGAGTGGAAGTGAATGAGTACCTGCCCTAATTGTTAAAGAAAAATTATGATAACTTACTTCATTGGAGAATATTTTTCTCATTGTTTCTATCTTTTCACAATTCTTCTCCCTGAAATAGTACCATTTTCACAGATCAGAAAACTTTCAAAAATATTGAATATTATTAAGGGATGCTTCTCAAAGTTGGTGTCTATCATAACACACTGACATTGTCTGAATACCTGAATAATATCAGTAGAGTTTGATAAGAAAAACACCCAATTTGGAAGCAGCTGAATTGGTAGTGAAACAGTGCATGATGAGGTTTGGATCAGAATTGAGTACAGTTGACCTTTCACAAGAAATATTCCTTGCCAATTTCAAACTTTCATTAAGCCCAATATACACTGAATATAATTATTGGAAAGCTGTAATATTATCGACAGGCTAGATTATGTAATTATCTACACGAAATCTATTAGTTCATTGTACCAAAATGAGGAATATAAAGGAATACATTATGTCAGGGGATACATCAATACACTATAAATATCTAGCTTTGTTGACAAACAATATTTCTAGTAAAAGGTCTCTATATTGGATATTGTGCTGATGAATAAGGCTATGAGATAATATTTATGTGCATTAGACAACCATCTACCTCCTACTACTACTGATTGCTACTTAGGTGACTAAAAGTAAATTCTAGAGAATATTTTTCATTGTTTCAGAAACTTTGTGACTTTTATAAGCATCTAATTCAATTTTTAAGCTTACATGAACATAACTATAAAATAAAAATTAAAAAAATTGTAAAAAGCCAAACTATTTGCAATGTTTTTTCAAAATTATTCAAGATTCAGAAAACAAATTAAAATATTTTCCAAAATGCCAAGTAACTATTTTAACATTAATATAAAAAATACAATCCACTAAATCAAAATACATATATAAAATGCACAAATTAATAGTTAGAGCAATCCAGCAAAATGCTATCTAGAGCTAGTAAATAAAAATGAAATTAAAAAAAAAAGAGTTAAATTCTTAATTGTCTCCCATTTCCAAGTTACATCATCCCCGTAATATAAACAACTGAACTGAACAACCCTAGAACCACATAACAAATAACAAAAAAGTGCAAATTGAACAAAGAACTGGTGGGAATGGAACTGAACAGAAGTAACATAGAAAGTAGGAGATAGAAAAAGTAAAGAACAGTTTGAAAAACTTTTATCTGGAAACTGAATTCATAGTCATATACCGATGATATAAACTATTTTCAGTTTAAACCAGTGCCAGGGTATTTTTAATCTATTCATGTGACAAATGTCAAGGAATGTATCATGGCATCCTAAATATTGTGACTTGTGAATTTATGAGGTTTTCCCTTTTATCAAAAATACAGCTACATCTTTATTCAAAACATTTTTTGAATGATATTTGAATCATAACCCTGAATATAAAAGCCAAGCACTAATACAGATAGTTTCAGATAACAGATTACAGAACATTCAAAGAATAAAAAAAGAACCATAACCAAAAATATACCATAACCAGAACAAATTTAATATTTTAACAATGTTATTTTAACAAGATATTCAGGCCTTTTAAAAAATCCACAGTTTTTGATTCTTCTTATAAATAAATTTTGTTACTGAACAGTTTTTGATGTTGTTCCCAACAATTTCCAAAAAACTGTGGTCACAAATTTAATTTGGAAAGTCTTGCTACAAGTAATTAATTTTAGATGAATTTTGGATCCGTGCAGTTCAAAAATAAAGCTCAAGAAAAGAGAACAAGAATTGAACTGAAAGAAAACTTAGATATTTGCTCAGAGCTTTAGGTCTGTATCTGAATATTGTTTTGTCAAATAAAGTTTTCATTTCTTATAATGAGTCTTTCCACAAAAACTTTTGTAGGTATCATAGTTTTTTATTTTCATAGTAGCAATCTGCATATGAGGTTCATGACATTAAATGTCATACAAGTGAAATTCTAAGAAAGACAAAATGGGGCATTTTAAATTCAAAGATATTCCTTTCATGTCAAAGTAGGTTATCTTTTACCACATAAAGTGTGATATTTCAAGTTATCTTTCATAGCCTTGCTATTGCCTGTTAATTAACTTACTTATTCAAAATTGATATAATTTTTCTTTACATTTCCTTTTATGGAAACATTAATGTCTTGTTTTGTCAGTGAGAAAATTCAGGCATTTTTTGTCCACCTTAAAGCAATTAGCAAATAACAGTAAGTTTAGAAAATGCAAGAACTGAATTATTTTTTTATGGAACAGATTATTGTTTTCAGACATGTTAGATTATGGAACAGGTTGGGAAAAATATGGTCCTTACATTATTATACTCTAGAACTAGACTTATACTAGTACCCTCTGAAATATAAATTACCAGTAGAAACAAATCATATAACAGAAAACAGAAAATAAATTAAGCTCCACAGAAAGAAATGAAGACAACCCAATAGCAAAATCAGAGAAGTGCAGTAGAGGAAAATTGAAGATGTATATCAGAAAGAAAAGATTGAGTTTTAAAAATTAAATTGCCCTCAAAAATTTGTGGAAATGGTGAAATTAAAAACCCAGGAAGTTTTCAAATGGCATGCACTCTAATTAATGCCATAAAAAGATAAACTAATGCCAGAGATGCTAGAGGTGGAGATGAGAGAAGAAATATTAGGGTCTACATTCTAAAAGATAATACTAGAAATGCTAAGGGGTTATTTTCTAATTTTGGCCAGAAACATCGCTTAATAACCATGCATCACAGACATTCCAGTCTCGTGTTTTTCTGAAAGCTGCATTATGAAAGAATTCTTTGTCAAATGTTTCTAAATGAACCTTAATTTCCAAATTAATGTTTGATATTGGATTTAATTCTTAGCAATTACTATTGTTTTATGCCAACATGCTCTTTTTGAGCTGATCGAATACTGATCAAAATAACCATTAATCTTGAGCATTATAAGCATGTTACTCTGGGGATGGTTCCTTTTGATGATTGTTATTCATGTATCGCCTTCATCTGGTGCAGCTTTCAGAAATGTTGTGACAAAATAAAAACAGAAAACAACATTCTGAGATAACATCATAACAAAAAAAACAACATCCAAATACATCACCTTGTGTCAAGAACATCATTATTGGGAGAGAGGGAATGAGTAGGATATAAGCTGGTTTCTTAGTACAAGTCAATACAACTTTTAGTCAGTGTAAGAAAATCCTTAAATCTACCCAGAACTTTCAGACACAATCAAAACGTCAATACATAACCACTTTTACACATCCCCTTAACAAAAACTTGGTCCTTGTACAATAACTTCATGACAGACAGATATATAACCGAAACTGGCTACAATTAACTGCACCATGGTGGTTAAGACTATAATCAATCCAGCCAAATTATCATGCGATAATAACTGCATGTAAGATGATGAAAAAATTGGTAGTGATGTAATGGAGGGATTTTCAAGTATTACCAATTGTTAAGCTTTTTGAGTATTTATATGCTTTTCCTCTTTAACTCATCAAAATCAGACCAAGTCAAGAAGAGTTGCATCTTAAGCACTTTAAAAACAGACTAAAACAACTAACTATAACGACCTGGTTCTTAAACATGAACTTCCAATGCAGATCAGTGATAAATATTGTAGGCCTTTAAGTAAACAATCAAGTAGAGCATCCTAAGAGCACACAACTCAACTAATATCCAAAATTACCATATTTTACACTAAGATTAATCTATCTAGAAAAATAATGATCAAACTTGAAATATTCAATCTGGAAATCTAGACTAAAAAGTAGAAAATATAAAATCAATCTTTCTAAATGAAAGTAACATTAACAATTTGGATTAAAAAATTGCTCATTGTTTATCAAAATGGTGATATTAGTTTTGTTTTTAGAATATTATATCATGATAAGATGAATTTAGTATATTTTATCAAGTATAATTTTAAAGAATGAAATGAAGACTATCTATAATGATATATATATGTGAATATATTGATAGATTATACAATGACTAGTTAGGGTGAAAAGTCTGAGCTATGAACCAAGAGAATGTCTTCTTTCCCAATCCAGTTTATGTATTGCATTAATCGATTGCCAAAATTAAAGAATTCCAGATACCGATACTTGAGGTTAATCTACAAAGTGTTTGGTTAAATTATAAACAAACTTTAACAATTGGAATGAATGATTTGCTTACAAAAACATTTCCATATGTATAAAATAATGACACTGTAATACAAGATTAAATTTTAAACAATGCAATACAAAATTGAATCCTATGTTAGAATTGGTTAAAATCACCATATTTCCATTAATTCAGAGTATAATTTTACCTAAGGAGAATTTGGATATCAAAACTTCAAAATTGTTTCTCGAGTCAGAATTTCCACCCAAACATCGCAGCAGAAATGAGATCAAGTCAAAACGTTCAATTTGTTTTCAAATTACCTATCAAGGGCCAAATCTAGAAGGTCTTCATAGCTGACACGAGTATCTGAATGCTTGTAGTGAGCAAGGGAAAATGGTGAGACATCCTCTGAGCTCTCCCGATCAGAACATCTCTCTGGTAACAGTACACGCTCTACCCAAAACTCATCATGACCATTATAAAATCCTAAATTCTCAAGACTACACTTCACATTATCAAAACCAAACTTGTCACGAGGGAAGCTGGGAGAACTGATACTTATCATGTTAGGTAAAGGGGATTTGTCCAAACAAAACACATTGTCATCATCGTCTGAGTCAGAGAAATTATGTAAAGGAGGTGGAGGGGCCGGGGGTAGGTTAGGTAATGGTGGTTCATGCAAGGATTTGTATTTTCTAATAACATCAGACACAGTGACCATGCTTGTAGAACTAGTGCCACCTGGTGGTGAGACACTGCTCAGTGAAAGAGGATGTTTGCGTTCTGGAGGTTTAACATTCAACTTCCCCGGACGGTTGGGATTCCGAGGTGGAAGAGGGAGAGGGTTGACTGTATCATCTCCTGTACTCAATGATCTGACTGGACGTTGCGGTTTTAACAGGGTTTCTTTCTCCTCATTCTCCATTTTATGATGAGCACTAGAATCCATACTAATAGAATGTTGTAAAATAGGATTGGTGAATTGTAATTTTGGTACACGGAGTGTAGACTTAGTAAGTGTATTTATACCTGCAGCTCCACCTCTACTACTTCTTAAAGGCAAAGCTCCTCCTCTCAACATTCTCAATGGATTTGTGTCTACTTCATCATCTTCTTCTGCAGTTGCTAATGGGATTGATTTCGCAGGTATTCCTTGAGGTTCTCGAATTTTTCTTGCTGCTGATAGATCTTCAACACCTCTCTGATGGTCAGATGAACGTCTTAATCGACTCTCTCGCGCCAATTTCAACATAATTTCTCTAGGTGTAGGTTCCATATCATCATCAGCAAATAAAGAATTCATGATAGAATCCTTCTTTTCCTCTGGTGGTTCAACCTCAGGTTCTGTCTCTTGAGCATCTCTTTCAGAAATATTTTCACTTCCAGTGTCTGATGATTCTGCTAAACTTCTGCCATCAGGAACATCAACACGCACTATTTCTATTGATTTCTTAATCTCTTCGCGACTAAATGGTTTCACATTGTCAATTGGACTAGATGGTTGGATGACTGGTATTTTACTCTCTATTTTCAAGTCTTTAGGACTGCACTCCGGTGATGGTACTGAGAAGCGAGGAACTGGTTCAACACGATTGACGTTCACATCTGGTCGAGGTTTGGGTACTGGGATATCTGATCGTTGTGTCATTGGGGGTATCTCAGGTCGTTTGATTTCCACCCGTGGCTTAGGCATGGGTTTCGGCATGGGTTTTGGAGGAGGGGTGGGCTTTTCCCTGGGTGAAAATTCACTAGAAGTGTTCAATACTGAAGAAGAGTCAGATGATCTGTCAGTCAAGGATATTTTACGCTCAGTCGTGACAGTGGTTGTGGTCCGTGAAAGAGAGCGTTCAGGAGTGGAGCGTGTAAAACTCCTATCAGCACTACTTGCAGAACTAAAACTACGATCTGGACTGTCACTATTACGATTATTAGGTCCTAAATCAAAATCTTTTGATCCTTTAGCCACTAGCACATTATAAGCCTCTTGTGATTCTGGAGGTAAATCATCTTCTAAGTCTTTTGCAGCAATGTCCTCTGAAAATGTTCGTTTTCTTTCTTGTTTTGGACTACGCTTAATTGAGTTTTTCAATTTAGAAATAATGTTTCCAGACTCATTTGCTGCGTCATAATCAATTTTTTTAGGTGTTTCAGTTGGACTCTGGCCACGTGATGAATGAACTGCAAATTCATTAGCCAACGCAATGGCATTTTCCATCATCTTTTGGTCTGAAGCAGACATTGGTTTCACTTTGGCCTGCTTTTTAGGTTCAGGTCTTGTATCTCTTTTGGTCTCCTGTAAAAACAAGACAACATTAAGAATAATTTAAATGCTACCTACAATTTGGACCTATCAATAAACTACCATGTTATTTGAGTGTTGAATTTAAATACAAATGGGCATGAGAGACCTGCTTTTTCTATTCAGGTTTCCTATGTTCACAGATCAACACCTTAAATCCTTTCCTGTTCTTTTGTCCCCTTCTAATCATGTTTCTTCAGTCAAAAAAAAGGTGATGTTCATAGGTTCCACTGTGTAATCAAATGTGTCTTTTTGTTTTTATCTACAATGCCAAGACTCTGTTTATCTCTTCAGCTAATAGGAAATAGTATCAGATTACCAAATTTATAGTTTTAGCATGAAATAAAATAAGAGGTTTACGTCCTAATATTCTTTGTTAAGTCAGTGGCATTGGCTTACTCTCTATGGATTTCCACCCTCATCTACATATTTAATTTCTTTCAAGGACAGGATTCTATGGAGTTAAAAAAACATCCCCTCACCAAAGACAACCAAAGTTACCAGAAAAACTTCATATGTTATTTCTACTGTTACTGTTATTTGATATATGAATGTGCGCTAAGCTACAGAATATATCTATCTAATCTGAATTTAAACTGATACAAAACAAAAACTTAATTTTAGTATAGAAGCAAAGATTTTCTCGCTTAATCTCTTGCCTATGATATAGTCAAATTGAGAAACCCAAAAATAAAAAGTAAAATCCTTAACCAGATGTGCCACCTGTGTGTATATGAAATGGACTCACAGTTCTTGGTAGTGTTGTTGGTAAGGGTGGGGGCCCTGGTTTACTATCAGTCTCCTCTGGTGATCTAGATCTACTATTAATATGTTTAAATGGTTTGTCAGGACTTTCTGATGATCTATCTGATGATGCTTCCAGTTGTTTCTCTTTTTCATCCAATGCTTTCAATACCTCATCCATAAAGGAGGGACCAAAATCAAAACCATCCTGAAGAGAGGAACAGTAATATACATAGATAATTAGTGAGAAGGCTACTGTACATAAATTTAATCAAATGGTGTTTTCCATCTTTCTTTTCTATTCCTTATTGGGCTAATGAAGATGGGACAACTACTGCCCTGTGTAAGTAATGAAATTTGCCAGGACAACCGTTATTTTTTCAACTTTTCCAATTGTTGTTTCTGTTCAAAACCTGGTGGGAACATTCAAATTCAAATGCATAAAGGTCAATTTTAACTATGCAACTATGTATTTGAGCTATAAAGGACAGGACATACTCTTTGTTTTGATGATTTTCTTGTGCAAGACACATATGACTATGGTTTACTCAATCAACTATATGGTAGACTAAGCCAAGGTAAGCCAAGGTAAGCCAAGGTTGCCCGGGATATAAGGCGAAAAATAAGTATATGGTAAGATATAAGGAATACTCACAGATATATCTGGGATCTTAAAATCAAACAAAGCATCATCATTAATATCTTGATATGGTGGTGTATGGGTACCATTACCTACATGACTATCTAATGATTCTTGACTAATCCTATAAATAAATAATATATCATCAGTGGCCTTTTTAGGAATGGAGGAGGGGTCAAGTAGGGGTCACATTATGGTCAAGGAGGGCTCACAGTAACATGCATTTTAGAACTCAGTCAGGAATTTGAAACAAACTGAGGGGGCCTAATCAGTCCATGACCACCCTGGCTCCCCCTTAGAAACACCAATAACCATCATCACCACTAATACCTGTATCAAGATTACCATTTTATATTGATTAAGTCACTTGAAAGTTAAGTTCTAAGTCATTTGGAGAAGCCAATACCACAAAACTTGCTAAGTACAGAGAGAGTACCTACCATGATCTAGAATAACCATTAGAGGTAGGATGATCTCTATCAGGACTTTCACCATAACGAGTTGGTAATGACATCATAGATGAAGCTTGACTTCCATCTCCTAAAATAAATATAAAATATACCGAATAAAACACTATAAGCTATTAGGTCTCTCCAAACAGGAAGCAGACTGGCATCAGGTGATCTGAGTATGCTCTGGTTGACTAGCAAAACCAGTAGCAGTACAGAGGCACAACTTATAGTAGAGTTCAAATTTTAAGTATATTAGGATACAGAAATAGTAAATACAAATGAATACTTCCTTTAACCATTAAATTCAAATTCTCAAACTAGTGAATTTACCACGTCTCATAATTATGAATTACTCAGTTTTAAAGATTATACAGAGACTGTTGCATAGTTATGAGACCAGATAAGTCCACAGATAAGTATATTCTCATTGGACAATTAGTTAGGAATATAAATTGAATGTTCATTCTTACAATAAATAGACATAATATACCTCATATTTTACCCTTCTACAACTTACCTCTATTAGATACTTGTAAAGGAAGTTTATCATAGTTATCTCCTATAAATGAAACATCACCAAAAACGGCTCCATCGTAACCAATATGTCCGGTATGACGTAGATCTAGTTGTGGTCTACTGATCATATCTGCTCGGATCTTACGGCCAGATTTACGGCCAGATTCTGCAACATTAGACCCTAAATAGTATTTCATAAAGAGATAACTTTCATGCAAAATTAAAAACAGTAACGTAACAATAAGCAACAGATGACAGGGAGTGTAACCAAAAACATTGAATACTTAAATTTGAAAAATCACAAAAATCGGAAAGAATTTAGGAAAAATGGTAACAGAACAAGTACACTCACAGGAGGTATAACAAGTGAAACAGAAAGCTGAGATAATTTGTTTGTAAAATCTTTGGAAATCATAATAAAAAATTTACTGGAAACTGAAGAAGGATAATTTAGCAATTATTGTTTTAATGCTTAAGAATTCATATGGCTTATGGACGTCCTTTTTAATTGCTTTCAAATGTACAATATTCAAAATGTAACAACTACGTCAATTTACTTTTAACTTTGCAGTTATGTATTTACAAGAGAAATACCAGAAACATAAAAAAACCAACATTGCAACAGACAAACATATCTTTACCTTTTCTAACTAGAGAAGTTTTTGGTAATGCTATAGGACTGGTTTTAGGTTCTATAAATGGTACTGTATTGGTGGGGTCAAACCAGCCATACTTTCCATTATTCAATACACCCTTCCATAATCCTGGTATTGGTGGACTGGCAGGTCTAAAATCAAACATTATCTTGATTATTATACAGGTATTAGGTATTAACTCTTTTATTTAATACAGAGTCAAAATACTGTTCAAGATATAAATATTTAATTTTGTATTAGTGAACATAACCTTTTCATTCTACTTTTGTCAAAACCTCTTTATGCTACTGGAGATAGTGTATTGCCAATCCAATCATTTTTTATAGAATTCAATTTCTCAAGTGTAGCAGCAGGATAATCTTTCTGTTTATACTTACTTTGTATCTAGCACTATAATAACATCATAAGCTTTATAATATAAATAATCTTTCTCAAGTGTAGCAGCAGGATAATCTTTCTGTTTATACTTACTTTGTATCTAGCACTATAATAACATCATAAGCTTTATAATATAAATAATCTTTCTCAAGTGTAGCAGCAGGATAATCTTTCTGTTTATACTTACTTTGTATCTAGCACTATAATAACATCATAAGCTTTATAATATAAATAATCTTTCTCAAGTGTAGCAGCAGGATAATCTTTCTGTTTATACTTACTTTGTATCTAGCACTATAATAACATCATAAGCTTTATAATATAAATAATCTTTCTCAAGTGTAGCAGCAGGATAATCTTTCTGTGCCTTTACTTGTACTGGTCTCATCTAAAAAATACATTTTACAAATCTAAGCAAAAAGCTCAATTGCATATATCTAACAAGTGATTCAAGGGTATCAACAGATCCACAATGAAAACTTTTAATTGTTTACCTCAGGAACTATCACTAGAAATAGAATGATTTTAGCAAATGTGTCCAAATTAAATTCATTTATTGATTTAACTTCATTGTTCTGTTATTGTATTTTGATTGAAGACTAATGCAGAAACCTCTGGAAAATGCATTGAAACAAATTATGCGAAAGTACAACATGGGTGTAAAAGCTAAACAATGCTCTGCAAACAAAGTTCTACATGGCTACAGGAAAATATTGCAGATTACAAACCTGAGGTATTTTGATAAATATTTGACTAAATGTTGGTCTATCTTCTGGTTCATGTTGCCAACATTGTAACATTAAATCATAATAATCTTTAGGACATAAATCAGGTTGTTCTAACCGTTGACTTTGAGGCTGATCAATGGTATCTAATATCTGAAAGAAAATTAAAACCTTATTGTACTAAAACTGATCTGGGTTTCAAAATTTCAGCAATTCAACAAATTTCCTACTTCATGCTTGGCTTAGATCATTCAAATGGAAGAAATCAAACTGCATTCAGCAATATTTGGCAGTTTCTGTAAAGCTGAATCAACCTCAGTAATGAATGGAAGATTTCGCGTGTCTTCTTGGGTGATCCTTTTTACTGTTTCTTATGACAAATTATTTGCCAAGTAATAATAATGACATATATATGCTCCATTGCTTTAAAACCTTTGGGAGATTGTAAATCCACCAATAGTAGATTAATGCGGCAAACTGATAATTAAGATATTTCGATAGCTTTATGACATTATTTTATCCTTTATATGCCATAAATCAAAACAATTCCAAATAACAAACAAACAAATAAATAAATTACCTGTTGACCTGTTAAGCCTGACCAGGGCTGGAAGCCGTAGGTAAACATTTCCCATAATGTTACACCAAACGCCCAAACATCACTAGCTGACGTAAACTTTAAATAATTGATACTTTCTGGTGCACACCTGAAGTTCATTAATTTAACTTTGTCACTTTGTGGACACAACACAGCTCTTTTAGAAGGTATTATGTTTTACAGATTATTCAAAAATTTGATAGCTGCAATCTTAGCTTTTGTTAGTTAGAATTTCATATTCCACTAGATACAAAGGTTATAATCAAATATTATCAGTTTCCTTGCAAGATATAATTATTAAGTGATAATAATTCATTGTTCTCACCAAGCTATAGGTAATTTTAAACTGGTACTAAAATTACTTTGATAATAATCTTTACCAATACCTAATGCTCTAGATAGACCAAAATCAGACACTTTCACCTGTAAATAAATATATTTAATAAATCAAATAAATAGACAATAAAAAGTCAAGCTTTAAAACAAATACTAGACATTATGAGGGCTTCTTTCTTCAATGAAACCACAACCCCTATGTTAATAAATAGATGTGACCATGGTTCACTTTTTCCAAATAGCTTGGTTCACTAATTCACTTAACTTTGTTGATAAGTGAGGTCAGTAAAAAAAGAACTAATTTTAGTGTGAAACTGAGCTCTATCACCTGATAAAGCAAAGATTAAATTGAGTGAATAACTGTAAGATTGTTTGAACCACTTTAGAACTAACCTTATGTTTAGAGAAAACAAGAATATTTCTAGCTGCTAAATCTCTATGTATTAATCTTTTACTCTCTAAATAACTCATTCCATCACAGATCTGTTGAGCAAAGTCACACAATCTGGGAACAGGGAAATCTAATCTCCGTGATGGTTCTTTTAAACATTCTAATAATGATCTCATTGGTGCTAATTCTGTTACCTGAAAACATAGTATAACATATAACAATATGTCAAGTGAGGTGACTACACTACACAAAAAATCACTTTAACCATGTACCATATACTCTGCGTAATCTGACATACAATAGGACCACAAAATAATGTCAGATTAGCGAGAGTGTCGGAGTACTCAAAGTTACGACATTTTTTTAACATGTGCCATGTGTTACTATTCATAGCTCAGTGACCCACATTCTACAGACAATAATAAAAACAATTCAATTTTATAAGTTACTGTTATTTAATTGGTCATATTTTGAGTTACTGTACATGTGCTTTTTATTGGAATTAATATTGTCGGCAAACTTTTAAAAAAATTCTTCTTTATGTTTTAAAATTCTGGTTAATAGGCCTACTGTTCGACGTAAACCAAATTTCATAGTGAAGAGCACGGCACTTTTTCATAATCTCCAATAATTTTCTTTCTCATATCCAGAGACACATCAGTACGAGCATGCTTTGAAGGATGAAAATTGTTAGCTTGAGAATTTTGATAAAACGCGAAACAAAGAATGGTCAAGTTGCATAATTCTGTTCTATACGGTGTACCCATGCCATTTGATCTAAAGGCAATGACCTTCTTTTTTAAACTAGCCTAAAAAGAAAATCAATCGGGACCAGAAAATGTCGGATTACGCAGAATGTCAGAATACTTAGATGTCTGATATCACAGAGTACACTGTATTAGGAAAGAAACCTCTATTGTCATTGTATTCATTGTCATGAAAGTATTCAAAGAATGAATTGGTTGCATTTGCCTTTCTCATCAAGACATATAACATTAATTAGTGAATTAATATACCAGTAATAAACACTGCTATTGTTTCATGTTGTCAGACCATGGTATACTGCATACTTTTTTATTCAGTTTATATGAATACTTACCAACATCAAAGAATTATCTTTATCTAAAACTACACCAAACATTCGTACTATATTTTCATGATCTATTGTCTGCATATTAGCTGCTTCTTGTAGAAACTCCTGAGTACCATTCTGCATTCGTTCTTTACTTAAACATTTGATAGCCACTTGTACCTACAAACAGTAGAGATTTTAACATGTATTATTCTAAAAAAAAAGAAGTTGTCTCCCTTTGAACCAATACTGCCTGCTGTCAAAGGTTTTCTTAAACATACAAATGATTTAACTTTGATCCACCTTCAGTTTAATTGTATTAAGATGTATTGAGAAAAGTCTCAATATGAAAGCACAGACTTGGATCTCAGAATAATAACAGATATCAGCTGATATAAGAGACATTAAAGTAGTATTGAATGCTACCATATGACTTAATTATTTTGGTCATAATTTTACTCCTGTAGCCTGTAGGCTATTTTTTTTTTTGTCTTATTAGTTTTAGCTATAAATTCGTCAGAACATTGACAAATACAGAAGTCTTTGGTCATAAAATAGAAGAAAAGTGTACTTTGGCAAAAAATAAAAATAAAATTTTACACATTTTCACACTTCAAATGTTTTCATGGACATTATTCATTTCATGTATCAGTCATTCCAGAAGGTCAAATATGCCCAGACTTAATGGTGACCAGTGATTTTTTAAGCAAATTTTCTGTCAATTATGACAATTTTACTACTAGGTATCATTGATACTGATATTGAAATGTCCATACTTCAGTCAAAGTACTTACTTTTTCTCCATCTTCTGTGGTCCAGACTCCCTGTTGTACCACACCAAACTCTCCTTCACCTAATGTTTTATTAATACTTATAGAGTCAGCTAGTATAATCTGTTTACCAGGGGTACGAATATATGATGTTGGTCTAGATTCTGGTGGTGAGGGACTAGTTGGTCTGTTTTGTGCTGTCGAGTTACCCCTTGTTATAGCCTGAAATCAGAGGATATGCAGAATCATAAGATAACAATGAATATGTTTAATGTGTATAGTCTTTACTAAAAATTTCAGAGTTTTGTAAAAAAAAAACAGTTTTCTAAAGTATGTCACTGTAGACGAGCAGCCGAATAGTCTACAAGTCAAGACATTCACCTTCATGAAATAGGTATTTGTTTTCTGGACAATTTGAACATTAGCTTATACTTTAACAAACATTTAATATTTGTCAGTGTCCACCTAAAATTTTCACATTCTAGAAGAGAAATGTTAACTTATTTACAAGGTTTTTTGTGTAAAACTAAAGATTTTCAGTCAAACTAATGGTTAATTTTGATATCAGTAATGAAATAAGATTATATATCTTAATGAAGGTTATCTATAATCTGTTAAAACCTAGTGGTTTCACATCTTAGCTTTAAAGATGTTTTTAAGAAACTAGATAGTTTTTTTATCTATTTTACTCCTCCATCATTTTAATTTATAGACCTACATTAAACTCAACTGGCACCAGATTATACTTCCTGTTTCTACTACCAGATTTCAAATATTTAATTCCACATTCAGTATTAAATAACATGAAGATTGAATTCTGAATCAAGTTCCATTTATCACCTAAATAGTTTTAAAATCACCAAAATAGTTTTCAAATTCTGTATATTCAGGGGGAAAATTAAATCAAATTCATTAATATTTAAATCCCTGTAAAATTTATACCACCTGGGGCACCTGAGAAGATTCTGAGACAATGTTTTAAAACATATTAGTGTAAGTAATTGAAACTTTTCAGAATGTTCTCATGGTTTTAGGTTGATGCCATGCCATGACTCTTAACTCTGTAATTTGTTCGCTGTAAATCTTTCTGTTGACCCTTCCTTTCTTTTGGTGTACGATGGAATACCAGGAGATTGTTAAGAAAAAGAAAGAGAAGGAGTAATCTTCCAAACAGTTAGGAACCAAGGCCTTATGATATGTTTATCTTTGAAGTAAATAAAAAAAATTAAATAAAATTAACTGGCTAATTATGTAAATCAAAATACTTTTTTGAGTTGATTACTAAACCCAAAAATGTCTGATGCCAGGTGGGAATTTTAAAGAATATATTTGACATGTTTCAGCATGTGATAATTTGGAATCAGAAAAATTCCTCTAAAAAGTTTAATTAAGAATTAAAAAACCATAGCTCAAGTTCTTATGGCAATCAGTTTGGGGATAGAACACCTCCCTGAGTCATTCCATCTGGTGAGACTGAAAAGCTAATACTCATTCTGTACATATTTCACCATTTTTTAGTTAAGATGATTGAAAACATCTTAGATGTTCCTTTAGTACCAAAATAATATTCAACACCTATAAAGAGTCAACATTAATAAACTGAATGTGGTAAATAGATGTTAAAAGAAGCTGTATAATGGTGTAAGGAGATCATGATGTCCTGGTGTTTGAGTTCAGATTGTACAGTTAGAAACTTAATGAGATCACCAGATGTTCTGACTGCCATACAGAACAGATCTTTCTCTACAGTGTATATTTTATAACTCTACTGCATGTTGTAATGCACATATCTAATAACTGTACATTGCATGTCTGTTTATCTTTCAACTGATAACCTTTCAACAGTGGCTTTCTACAAATTATAAAACTTGGGAGCATCATGAGGCCTATGCAGAAATCTTATATTTCAGCTATATATATCATTAGAATATCAAATCAATTTCATTTTCTGCTATTGCAATTCAAATATTGTACATGTTTCTTCAAGAGAAAGGTATATTCTTAAAATTATGAATAAATGTATATCTTCATACATTAGTTAATTCCCCCATTACAAAATCATAAACTTTCAGAATCTTGGAATACATTTTGTGATAATCTGACATACTTCACAGTACTGGTAGATTTGTAGAAAGTGGTAACATGCATACAAACACTAGTTTATAAATAGAATACAAGATTGTTTGGTGCCAAAAAGTTATATTTAGCTTCGTATACAGATAGCACTACATTTCTCAAAAAAGATTTCGCTTTTATCTTAAGTTCTTATTTTCAAGAACCACAAAAACCAAATCAGCCTTCAAAACACAAACTATTATATCCAGTCCTATAGTTTCAAAAAGGTCCAATTTGTCATAAGTGCAATTTAAATATTATGAAACAAATCTATAATAGAGCTTGCTTTGTCAATCAATTTAAAGTATTAAATATTAATTTTCTATTAACAATCTTTAACTAAGGTAAAGCCCAACGCAGACGAGGAACATTTCTGTCGACGAACAAAAACATCGAACAAATATATTTGTTTTCCGTTATCCGCAGACGACAAACATAATTCCGCAGACGACGAACATTTAGCTCGAACAATACGCTAGTGCCACGGAAAATCACATGACCTCGAAATGGCAACGTCCAGAAGAAAATGTAAAATTGCGTTTGCTATTTTATTAATTTTAAAAAAGACGCCAACGTAGACGGCGAAATAAGAGCATTTAGGTCCGTACCTGGATTCAACGTCGTAAAGAGCAGGGTGTGTTCGGCAACCTTGTAAATTTACCGGTTGTTTCCAGGGCTTGGGTTATTTCTTGCATCGCAGTGTACTTCTTGTTTCTATCTGAATAGTCAGGCAAAGAAATTATAAACAAACAGGCAGATTGCGACCACATATCTACTAAAATCTGCTCCTTCTCCACAGTCCAAAATTTTGTGTTAGTGGATTCACTGGACGTCACCATTCGAGTGTCATGTGGTCTAGCTTCGATCGCTGATTGGTCTTTCGTCGATGAATGTTCAGCGCTAACGCAGACGGCGAACAAAGAATTGTTTGGGAGGCGAACAATTTTAAAAAATCAAACATGTTTGATTTTACGAACAATTCTCACGAACATTTTTGTTCGTGTTTCTGTATTCCGCAGACGGTGAAAAAAATGAACGAAACAAAATTTTTACGATTGTTCGCTTAAAATGTTCCTCGTCTGCGTTGGGCTTTAAGAGCAAATTTGCAGATGTGCCAACAATGGTATTTCTAATTTAAAGACTGTTTAAAATAATGAATTTGAGAAGTAACATACAACACTTTGGGTAATTTTTTACTTGTGGTATAATTATGTAAAGAGTTTTAAAGCTGAATTTACATATATACCTTTAATCGAGAACGTAATCTTTCCATTCCAGTTTTATTCATTGTTCTAATTTGTCTTACTAAGAGTTATTTAATTCCAACTGAATAATCCCTAGTTAAAATCATTTGAAACAGTAATCCTGTAAATAATCCTGAACACTTTGCACATGATACACCATACACAGTAGCACATAGAGTAACTTGTTGAAACATATACACAATGAGTGATAGTGCACAAAGTGTATTGTACTCATATGTTATTCAATACTGTGCTCTTTATAAATATATCTTCAAAAACATTTCTTCAGAATGGCAGCTTTAACCATGCATCACTATTATAGATTCGATCAAAATTTAATCCAAGATATATTAACACTGATAATTCTGGCAAATATCACTTGTTATCATAATCTCTTGATAAAGTCACCAGTTTCAAACAAATTATTGAAAACTTGGCATTATCTTGATATTTTGGCACAAAACCTGTTTTCTAGATTTTATCAACTTGCCATAATGCATAGAAATGTATATATCTTTCTTAAATATATTATTACTACAAGAAAAACATTACATCAAATTTGCAGATACAACAAATAATTGAAACACACAAACATAGTCACTTATAATACCACTGAATAATCTAACAGTCTAATCACAAAATTCATAATATTTATGTAGATGGTAATGGTAATTTATGACCAATTATACAAATGGACAGAAAAGCAGAAACACAATTTTCACATTCCAAAAGCACATGCCCAAATTTATTGATACATTGATGATCCTTGGGCATGTCCAAAATCAATTGAAATTTGACACATTCAATTTCTAATTTTCTAAAATGTCCTTAAGACAGAATAATTGTCTTTGATTAATTCCAGAACACTTGTTTTAAAAAAAAAAAATCACAAAACAATATCCCAAAGCTAACATCTGGTCTCAGTCAACTGGAATTTTGTGTATAAATGATGACTGGAAAGAGCTCTTCTCTATCCAGTGTGGCCTACTAACTAGTGTCCAATGTAGAAATGTTTATAAGTTAATTACTAACATGTAGGTTATATATAACTAATGGAATGTGTTATATGTCAACTACCATATAAACATAGATAGATCAATCAACTAGTATGATAATAATATCCTTCCTGTATGTTATATATCTCTTGTTATATTTCACTGTTATAATCTAATATCTCCCTGACCTGACAAAACTTATACTATTTTACACATTTTACTATTTTTAACAGGTTAAAATGTTTCAAAACCATCTCAGGATTAATCCTGCTGCTTCCTTATATGCATGCTTTGGATTTTCTAACAGTTTCCAATTGTCATCATGGAATATCATACAAAGTCCTTCTTTAAAATTTTTACCATATTTGAATAATATGATAGCTGAGCAGGAAAAAACAAAATGCCAACAGTGGCAGCTTCGAGATTCTTCTGACCTCATGATATTCAGCTCTAACAACAGATAAAAAAAAATTGTAATCAACAAACAAGCATATTTTGACACTTTAAGACTGAACTAACAAAGGGCTTAATTAAAACCAAACTTGTTCAAGATATCATGAATACATGTAATCATCATTTTCATCCAATGCCGCTTCTTATGAAATGATGATAGACCAATAACCACAATCCACGGCCTACATGAAAATGTAGATACATAAAAATTAACCAAGTTATGTTGTAATTTGTAGAAAGAATATAAAAAGCCATGTAAAATGTATAAAGTGCTATGTTGATGAGATAATGATATATTTGAAAGGTTTATAGGAGTAATCAAACTAAAGATATTATAGATGGTCCTGTCTAAAACTATTAATACTAGTATAAATATCTTACACTAGATCAATGACCAGCTAATTTATCATAATATCTCAAATAGTAGGACCTTTAATAATTTACCTACAACTGTATCCCTAGGCGATGATAGGCTTGTTGCTTGCAAGACAGGTCATTCTTATCTATATCTGATATCATTTTATGATTATGAGTAAAGTTTGCTTCCATTTTGTACAGTCTATGCAACTAACAATGCTATTTCCTATTTTATTGTCAGCTGGTAAAAATAATCTCGACAGTTATGTGTTCATGTTCTCAATTTTGTTTTGTTTTGAAGACAGACAGTAACCCATTATTTCAAAATCAAGCACACAAGAGGATAAGGTTTTAAGTCAAAGAGACACGTAAATGCTACTACTTCAGACTTCAGTAATTAGACCTATGGAGAAAAAGTATAAAAGCTAATTTTTCAATGAGATAGTTGAACTCAAACTTTACGCAAAGTTACATACATTGAAGGATTAAGAAATGTTACTATCAAAGTATTAGTGTAAAGTCACGTAATTATCATCACAACATTATGGTGATAACTGACCTTCAACTTCTGACATTAGTTGACATAACAATATAATCTTAAACACATAGAAGAAAATTACAATGACAATATTATATACTGAAACATGTATAGGCCCATAATATTTGGTTTAATATAAACCTACTAACCCCATAAAAATATATATAAAAAAAACTATAACCTGGCTTTGTTTGTTCAATGAGAGTAAAATAGGGTATTCAAGAGATCTAAGAAAAATGATCTGACATTATATTCTAATAGAGAATAAGATCTAGCTACCCTACTTATCTCTGGTGTGTATAAAGCTGATAAGCTTATAGCTAATACTGAATCTCTCTATTCATATATAGCCTTCAAATTACAGTTATACCAAGATTATGTTTTTGGTATATGGAAGCTAACAAAGGTGTTAGTAACTTTTAGCCCTATACACTTTGCATGTGGACGAATACCAAAAATATATTCAAGTTTTCAAAGAAAATTTCATGCAACAAATACCTTAATTATTTTTTCTCCAACTTGCTAATATAATCACTAATCCAATTTTTTCCGTTTATGTATAAGTTGTACCTTTGCGATGTGCAAACCACAAAATGTTTTTCACAATTTAAAGAGTCAGCAACAGTCAAACTCTGCAAAATCATCTTAATAGCTTTAATCAAGAAGTATGAACCTACCTTCCGTAATTTTCCAAAAGTTCCTTGTGGACACTCTTTCTTATAAAATTTCTTTAGTCTGCGCATTTCTGGTTTGGCCATGCCTACAGCTTCTAAGTCTTCTTCTTTGACATATTTCAAATGATCTAGACATGTGATCTTTAACTCATTTCTTAATGCATTATAGTAGTGTCCTAACTGAGCCTCCACCAGGAAGTCTTGAAGATCACGACTACTACTCATAGCCGCAGCTTCTTGACCTGGAAAATAGTAAACAAATATATAATGAGTAATTTCCTGGAGAATATTACATAAAGAAAAAAAAAACAAATAGAAAACTTTGGTTGGTTTGTGCAGTCCCTTGATTTATCAAGGATTGGATTTTCTAGGACAGTAGTAAATTAAAATTATTCTGTACATGCAAGCTTTATTTGTCAACAGTGGTTTCCCATCAATATTGCAGGTAAAGGAAGAACCATGGGAAGGCCACCTTCATGTTTTACAGATTACACAGAACAAAGAGGTTCTACAATGTTCTGGAATAATTCCCCAATTGGTATAGAATTGTCTTCATTTGGCTGAGAAGGTGCAAGAGAGCTTGTCATTAGACTCGATTTAATTGAAACCGTGGGGTTAATCAAACTCTCCGTTGGTATGAAACTGTGTTGATGAATCACAAGATTATCAGCAGACCAACAAAATGAAGTTGACAAATATAAATGTCAATGAAAACTTTTTGTTATTGTCAACATATATATATATATATTACAACTTGACAAGTGATAAGTATGTGTAGATTAAAACCAATGACTATAGAGTATGGGACAAAAATATTTCCTGTTTCTTATGTTTGCCTAACACAAATTATATCATTTTGATGTATGACTCAATAGCAAGTGTAAATAAGAACTATTCAAATTTGTGGTTTAAAAGTATTGCACTTAATATTGTACTAGAATATACAACATGAATCTTATTGATTCTACTGCAGTAAAGTTTAAAAATGTTCAACCTTGAGTTGTATTACTTATGTTTCTCTGTAACTATTTATGTTTAGATAGTTGCAGAATTGGTTATGAACATTATCGTTATATTGCTTCTAAAGATAAAGATGGAACTAAAATAACTAAATTTGAATAAAGTTTTCATGTCTTAAATGTTGTTCTTTCAAATCATGTAATTCATGAGGTGATATCTAAGCAACAGATTTTATAATTGTTCATTTCCTACCCTCAAGATATATACTTATAATTATCTTCATACATATACTTAGGGTATACTTGTAATACATAATGCTAGTCTGATCATGGGTAACGCCTATTGTGATTAAGTTCTTCCTACACCAACTATAATCTACATTCAAACTTCAGTGACACTGATCATGAAAGGATAAAATGCATAGCAAAATTTTAAAAACTTGTATTCGAATGGAATATTAAGCCTACTTAAAACTATCAAATTATTAAGATCACATGAATAGTCAGGCAAATCCATCTTTATTAACAATAACTCTTTGTATATTTGGGGGCAGATTCTGTACATTACTGATCCTTTTCTTAATTTGTAAGTGAAAACCTTGAATGACAATGATGCATGCCTTTGTTAATTTAAACTTGGCAAAGAATTAAACTAAAAATATTCTAGTAGGTAATGAATAAAAACTTGACAGCTCCCAGATGTTCTTCCTTCTTATTTATATACACTTCTTCAGCAATGTTCACACTATCTATTGCACACATCATTTCATGCATATATTTTTAAAAATTTTTACAAATAACAACTTCTGGTAAAACTTCCTACATAAAATAAGTCATCATATTGTTTTGTTACATAAAAATTTATAACAATGAATAAGCTTATCATATTTCTTAAACAAATATTTTCCTTTCTTGAAAATTAACGCCCTTTACTGAGTTCCATAACCATCAGTAGTTTCAAACTCATGCTTACTCTTCCTGAACACCCAATGACAATGTGTTGTTAGCTGTGTCAACATAACATTCCTTTCTAAGAGTCAAAATAGTCAATATTGTTTATGAGATAAATTTATCATTATTTAATCATATTCTTAATTTATCACAAGAAAAACTAATCTATCAAACATTTTCTTACACAAACTAAATAAGAATAAATTTAATGACCTAATTTAACTATAAGATAGGATGTATAAAAAATAGAAAAGATACATGAAAAAAAACTTATTAAAGGGAACATCTGTTAAAAAGTTGGGAGTTTATTCTGGACTTTTATTAGAGTTTCTACAAGATTAGGTAATATAAATATTTTTGTTTCAAGCTCCAATAAAACTACATCTGTGATGTTACTATGAGTTACAGGTTTTCTTCAGACATTTTGGTACTGATTACAACACAGTATCTCCAAAATCTGGTCATGTTTTTTTTTAATAATATGAGTTTTCTTTCAATTTAAAACATGAGCAAACATAGTCTCTGCACTGCTCTTCTCTTTCTGAATTTTCAGATCTATAATGGTCTTTCAAAGTATATTGTTGTGTTGAAAACTAAAAGAGCACATACATAGTAGGCCTACTGTACACAATGGGGTATAATTGGAGCAATTTGTTGCACTATGGTGAGATATAATAAAGTTGCATACTTCACATTCAAGTATCCTTGAACAATTTTCAAAATTAAACTAAATGTAAAATCTGTTAGAAGTTCTTATATAAGTATAGCTCAATTAAAATAGTTTGTTACAAGGAAATTGATTGAAAGGAGCCATAAAAAATGTTTGAGTTTTAAATTTCAGGTAGCTACATAGTGAAATTAAAGAACTACAAGTGTACAAGTATATAAATAAACTGTTAGGCCAGAATACAGAAAACTTCAAGAGTTTTGATAACCGAATTGAGGAAAACATAATCTAAATTGTTATCAAGGACATAGGAACAGCAGCTTTCACATTCTCTTACCTTTCCCTAAAAGACACCAGAATCTAATTGTTTATTTCGAACAGCTGATACCTTCTGGGTTTTAATTATGTTTTTTTACCTTGATATTTCAATGTTTCAACAATCCTGAACAAGCTCACTAAAGTTCAGAACTATGCTCTGTTTTACCTGAGCAGAATTTTCATCTAGGATTTGACTGTGTGGAAAATTTAAAAACTTATCTATAACACCCTTGTTCAAAACAATTTTTGACACTATTGGCTCATATCCACAGAACACAATTTTGAAAAGAAATTTGGAAGTTCATAAGCATAGTCACGCAAAAACTTGAAACATATCCACATTTTAATCAGATATCTAAATCACATTGATAAATTATTAGGTAATAGCTATACATGAAAGTAAAAATAAGTAAATTGGTTGGCCTGGGTAAAGGATGTTGAATGTTGATGTTATCCTGGTAAATGAGTCTGACTGGAACCAGATGAGAGGGTGATAAGACTAGAATATCATGTTTAAATAACATTGGATATTATAGAATTATTAACTCTTATATACCACAAATTAACTTCCCAAATATTTCTTGATAAACTTTTCTTAATTAACATTAAAAAAGCTTTGTTAGATAATAAACTATCAAAGTACTGAAGAAACTTTCTGAACATTACTGAAAAGCTTTGTGAACAATTCAGAATGAGCAAATCATTTATTGAAAACTTCCAGGGAAAGGATTCTTGATAATCTCCAATTATACGTTTCCCATGTCTGCACCATATTACAAGACCATTGAAAGGATTGTGATGAATTCTATTTTTTTTTTTTTTTAACTCAACTGCCATTTTATCTTTTACAATTTACTTCTTTGTATATTTCAGAACCAATTGATTTAACAAACTTCTCAGACAAAAAGAATGATTACATTTTAGTACAAGTACATGACTCAACTTAATGTTATTATAGTTTCAAACTAAAAAACAGAAAAGTTACTACTTCTTGGCAGATACATATAAGTTAAATCAAAGAGACTTTTGTGACATTTGATGTTTTTCTGGAATTAAAGGAACCATTTACTTTCATCAAGATAGGGAAACACAAATATGAATCATGTAATCCAAATATAGTGTAAACCGAAGCCAAGAGATTTCCAAAAAATATTATGAAGGCAAGAAAAAATCTTTTTGTAGATACGAATCACAACAGAAGATGGACATCTCAAACAGATGGAATGAGTATATATAAATATGATTCATTCACTAGTTCTGGTGAAAATATTATGCAGATTATCTAATTATGCTAATAAAAATCATAGTGTCTATTGGATGATCAATTCAAAATTTACAAAATTTGTACAAGTTCTCTTTACTGACTTTACAACTCTTAATCCCTAGAGAAAACTGATAACTAAATTTCTAAATCTAAACAAAGAAGTTTGATATATCATTAGACCATGAAAAAATAAATAAGTGACATACCATCTAAATCACAATCATCATTACTCCAAAATTGAAATGTGGAAAGTTTAATATTCTTTGGCATAGACGGTAAACTTAATGATAACTTTCTTAATCTTTCTAAAGAAAGACCCGCCATATTTCTTGCAGCATCCATTTTAAAAATCTTTAAGCTTTCCTCAGTGCACAGTGTAAATTTATAGAAGCCAAGTGTAAAATATTAGATTCCATAGAAACACATTCACACAAAAATACAGACTACATAGAGAGTTGAGTGAAGCAAGACTTTAGAACTGAAAAGGCCAGCTGCCTGTTTTTCAAGAAATATCTTCTAACTGTTTTATGAATGAGGTTGTATATCATTTTAGAGCTAAAAGATTCTAATTTCTTTACCAGTTAAAAGATTAGATTTACTCCAATAAAACCAAGAATTCTGGCTGAACTTAACTGTATGATTCTACATGAAAAATAAACTTAACAATTCATTTCAAGCCCAGAAAAATATATTAATATTTCACTTAAAAAAATAAGATCATTCTATCAAAGTCTGATTTATTTCAAAATATTCAATGATTTGAATACATCTGTGTCCTGTAAAATACCATAGTATAGAAGCATAGGATCTGACTTTATACCTCAACACTGAAACAAAGCACAAAAGCCACATTTATAAATCCTTGAAGCATTTCAAATTATATTTCATTAGTAATGTATTTCAGTTATTCAAATTATATTGAAATTTTACATTTATAGAGCCCTAAGCATATCAGCAACATTTACACACAACCTCCAATTATCATTTTGACCTTTTTTTTTTTATCTATCAATGAACTAAGATTAATTGTTTAAATACTTGCATAATTGTCTGGTTGAAGCTTGATCTTTTAAGACACAAGTTAGTCTTGGCCTATCTTTCCCCATCACAATCTATCAGAATTTGATCAGAAATAAAACAGTCATGCACCCCAATTAGACCTTTACATTTGCCCTAGGCTAGATATTAATACTGTTATAATTTGAATTTCAAAATAAATGTCATCTAAATTTTGTTTTATAAATACCAATCAGTTTAAATTATATTTCATTAGTAACGTATTTCAATTATTCAAATTATATAATTTTTCTGGTTCTTGAAACCAACTGCATTAAATATCAATTCTGATATCTTCCAATTCTTTTTTTCAGTTCACAATTTCCTTTGACTATCATGATATACACTTATAATTTCCTCCTAAAACTTCTGAGCAATGACAATCAATAATACTAATTAACAGGTGTCAAAGAATTTGATGGTTGAAAATTGATGCCAAAATTAGTATGACTTTTGTTAGAGTAGTAAAAAACATTATGTGGCAATTTTAAGATTTTTTGAAAAACCGAAACAGAATTCTTTTTTGGCAGGAATGTCAATACTTTGAAAGATAAATGAATTCAAATGTCACAAGCAATTAATGTCAAAGATTTTGTATCTTTAAGTCAAGATAAAATCTATATACAAAATATAAGATATTGTGTCCTGCATCATGTAAGAACTTTTATACAAAATATAAGATATTGAATCCTGGATCACAGGAGAACTTATACACAAATATAAAATATATAGTGTCCTGGATATGAGATAATAAAAATTAAGATCTGTACCAGAAGTACAATTCAGTCAATCAAAAATCTTGTCCAAAGAAAAATTGGAAGTTATAAAAGTTGTATACATGTATAGTAGTGGATACGGTGTCCTAAGCTTTTATCATGTCCTATGAAAGATGTGTCGTATAGCAAAATCTAACTAGTAAATATAAACCCATAATTATAAATTCAAATGAACACCTTAATATTTATCTGAATTTTTCTATGATAAATCTTACTTTCAAAAAATTTATCAAAAAAAGACGCTTACCTGTCATTCTGACATGTATAGAAATAATCTATATTCTTATACTAAATATTACGATTTATTACCAGATTTAGTTACAAGATTATCCTTGCAATATTTCTATAACCACTAGAATCCAATTACTGTTTATGAACAGGACTTAGTTTACATAAACCTCACTTTTGATAATCCCTTTCTTACAGCTTAACTATCCTTGAAACACATATATTCACGCTTTTCTTTCATAATTCTATCAGTTCAAATCACTTTTCTTCACCTGAGATAAGTAGGTTACTTTTTTATAACAGTGTTTTCTTGCGTCTGCTACACAGTTAACAACTAGTGGAGTTAGAGTTATCTCCCATTATGTAGGAAGTGATTCATCTATTGATTTGTTAATCCCACCGAGATTGTGACTACAGTGTAATCACAGACGACACAGACTATCCTTTATCTTTATGGGATTAACTACAGTAATATAATATCATAACCATGTTCTTAATACACACCTATAGCTTTACACATTATTTACATAACTTTTATTACTCTAACCACGGTATAATCACTACACTTGACTTGACAAAAAGAATATGATGACCTCAATAAGTATGATATTGTGTCAGATATGGAATACAGTCAATGCAATTGAAAATTACCGAATATTTTATTTTTTCAACAAACCTACGTAAGTTTCAACATTGTTGCCGATGACACATAACATTCAAATTTCTTATTACTTGTGTCTACAGGCCAAATATAAGCTTATCCAAATAATCAATTGCTCTCAAAATTGGTGACAAATATTCTTGTGCTTATTAACCCAATTCTAACATAATATGAAATACCATAATAACAGTAATAATAACATGCCGGATGGGAATAGATTCAATTAAAACTCTCAACATGTATTTTCTTGTTTCAATTTACCTTTTTTTGGATATGAAATGGAGAACAATTTGACTTGTATGAATTAAGAGTATGATCAACTGCCCTGTTTAAAGTTGGGAATGATTTTGAATATAACTCTCCATTATATCTGAAGTAATGAAATATTAGTCACGTTATTTCTTACCAGCACTTCATAAAATTTACCAAAAAAAATTATAACGGAAATTCAGTGGAAATAATTACCTGATATATGACTCTACATGAGTAATAATATATTTTATGTAAACTTTACTCAGAAAAAAACCTAGTCTGTGGCTGTTAAAAAACACATAATTTAATTCAGGTTTTATGGACATCATATTAAAATTTCTAAGCATTTATGACATTTATGTCAAGATGAGATGAATTATTGTTAAAATAGAAAAAATTTGAATTAATTTTTACACAAGAACATATTTCCACATGACAAAGACTTATTACACTCCTTATCTTCTTGTCATTTTATTGAATGATGATGCACTTATATGATCAATAATTTTTGCAGCAGTTGTATTATAAGACATACAACCTGTATGTGAAGATAAAACTGTTTAATTCATCAGAATCCTTTGAATATTATTTTCAGTTTTTCCTTTTTGTAAACAATATTTTATTCACATTTATGAATTGGATTGTGGAACAGGCCTTCACCTATATATATAACCCCTTTCCAATTCCTTACAATGTCAGAGAAACGGAATGGAAAGGTCACTTATGTCAATGCGGCCACCTTCAGAGATCTCCCGCTAGTCAACTAATGACACTGTTAATAGTATAAAATTGGCAAATAATGTGGAATTAATTATTCATTATGACATCATTAGCTTTCAAAGCATCTGCTCCAGTTCAACAAAGGCTTTAACATTAGAAACAATGACAGCACGAAATTGTCATGATGATTGAAATAATTTCTCATCCAGTACGTATAAGTAGGTATTATTATACATTGTCACAACATGAGCCATGTCAAGTTTTCCCTGGAAATAAGGGACTATAGACATCTGACTTATGCAAAGAGAAGCTGTAAATGTCCATGAAAAGCAAACATAAAGCTTCATACTTCATCAACATTCTTTTGATCTTTTCTAACCTTCAATATCATGGAATTGGCTTATATTATAGCATTATTGTATCCCACAAACATATAATGTTATTGTTTAAAAAATATATATATATAATCTTAATTCAGTAAAATGTATATTATACAATTTTTAAAAAACAGAGTAGATTACTATCAAGGGTCAAAATTTACAAATGGATAAAAACACTCAAAAAAGACAACAATAAAACATTGAAACAAGTAAATTTGGCCATTGTAAACACATTTTCTGTTTACTAAAGTCTACCTGGTTTCAAAGGTTGGGTTGGTAACATATGAGAAGTAAATTAAACCCAAAAACCACCTATATTTTGTAAAAAGTCGAACTATACCTTTAATTTAGTGACCTATTTAGTCCATTTATCATAGACTTGAGCTTAAACAACACACTATTAGGCAAATGTTAAAAATTAGGTTTGAGGACACAAAGTCTCCCTAGTTCAAATGTTCACTCAACTCTGAATCAGACATTTGACAATTTGTGTTATGATGTACATGTTTCATGCTTAGATACAATCATGTAAAAGGTCCAGGGACCTTATGAAAAGTATTGTAACATCTTATGTTCTCTCCTACCTTTTATAAGCTATCTATATGTACATGTACTATCAAATCTCTGAAGACATGAAGATAATAGCACCATTTAAGGCTTTTTGTTTAAGCACCCAAAGATATTATCAAGTAAATCTATGTCTAGGGTTATCAACCAACTACACTGAAGAAATACAGTACTGGTAGATAATAAAAAAACAATAAACAGTGATTATAATCATAGTCAGGGACTTGACAGAGATTGTTAAATCATTTTGATCCACATGACAGAATGTACAACCAGGAGCATGGTAATCATAATAATATCAAGATGATGATACAATCAAACTCTAATAGAAATTGACAGAATAACCAATAAAGCACTTAACATGTTAATAGAGCATGTCTTTATAAACATTAGTACTGCCTTTGTTGTCCTTTCTGATTAGACCATCTGGAATCCATCACAGCATGATGATAAACCAACTTTGGTTAGTAATTATGGTCAATTCTTTATTGTTATAAATACCAATCATTCCCTTTAACAGGTCAATTTTCTCTGATTGGGAAGTAAATTATTAGCCTGCTTTCAAAGATTATACAAGTACCGGTACTTTAAAGTTTTACGCTGAATCAGAAATTTGAATCGAAAATTATTAGACCTAGCCTAGGTTCTAGGGATAATACGAGCATTTATAAAAAAAAAAATATTTTGTGACCTAGGCCAGTGTTCTGATAAAACTGTTCTCATCACCACTTAACACTAACTTTGTCAGTACCAGCCAATGAAGTTAAGATCATTTATAAATAATCTTTATTTGGTAACCTAGGCCAGTGCTCTTATGAGACTGTTTTAATTTTGTAGTAAGCGAGCATTTAATAAAATATACAAAGATTTCCAAGCTAGAAATTTTCAAAAGGTCTTCACAAGACTTTGGAATTGTATCTTTGAAATTTATCGTTCATTAAAATGAGTTTAAATTTATAGGCAAAGATAAATCTGGAAAGCCAACTGTGCTGTTTGCTCTTTGACATGTGTCACACCAGACAGCCTAATGTCATGTCTCTACCCACCCTAGTGTGAGAAATAATGATATCAACCAAAACAGCTTTATTCTAATCTATTTATCTAGGTATTGATTGACTATTAACACCAAAGCTCATTATAGATCTCAGTGGTTATCTCTTGGTCACTTGGTGGTCAATATTCCTTACACATTCTAATCTCAGTCTTGGCCTTAATAATCTTTTATGACTGGCACACCACTAAATCTATTTGTAATGAGATTGCTAATCAATCTTATGAAAGCTTCCAGAGTTTAAATTATCTTGTATTATATTGGCACTGTTTATAGGTCAATAATTTCCTACAAGATTATTTTGAGTATCTTATTTGGATATACACAATAAAAGTACTTTATTACTTTATATACAATTTATTATTATTTATTAGCTAAGGAAAAGTGATTAGAAATACATGTGATGCATTCTGTCAGATCCATTAAAATTTTTTACATTGCACATAGCCCATGCTCATTTGCCTTAAAATGGTTAAAGTAGGACAGAGAAATCCCATTTTGATACTTTTAATTGCTGGTCAGGAAACTGATTTACTGCACAAGAGGAATAAGGCATTAAGAATTAATTCTAGTGCTGGTACAATATTTTGTAAATGGATACATCACAATACCACATTTTATATAAAATACCCTATTAACACATCGTATTAATTTTAATACATATCATACCTAACAATAATATATTCTACAATGAAGTAAGTAATTACAGTTTTCTAAAAGCAAATGGTGCATTTTCACACGCATTATATCAACTAAACTTTACATGTGATAATTCATCTGTACAACAGATTGTCTTTTAACAAGTTTCGGCAGAAAATGAAAGAAAAATGTTGTTCAATACCTTTTGTGGCTTCTACCAATGTTGCATCTGCTCAGTATAAATTATCTAAACATTGTAAATCAATATACCCAAATCTAATCTTCAACAGACAATAATTTGTGCCATGATTTCTGAAAGCCTTCCAATGATAAACTACATTTTAACTGCAGATGTTCTTTCCATTAAAAAATATCCCTGCTATTGTTAGATTGTCACCTACGCTGGAAATTAGACGGATCATTTTACATGTGTTTCACACAGAAAGGAAATGAAAACCACTTACTTTAAGATGAAATCTTATATCCAATGTTATTCAAATATGACCCGAAATAGTTGAGTTATGGTAAAAAATATGCCTCAGTAAATAGAAACCCACTTAACACGTCCATTCAACATATTTTTTATAACAATCTTAAACAAATAAACACTGGACAAGAGAGTAAACTTCAAGTTCACATATTTTATACTCGTAACATAAATAAGAGTTGATAAAATGTTTCACCTTGTTTGACACCTTTTTATATCAAAATTCCGCTTTTCAAACTCTCACATTTATGTTAAAAAATTTCAACAAAAATACTTCACACTGAGTTTTTCTAATCTAACAAATTTTCCTAAATTCACACTATGAAGCTTACTTACAGTAACGAACAATATTTTAAGTGTCTAGTTTGAGTCTAATTTGAGCCAAATTTTCATCAAAGCACACACAAAGCTATGGAAACTGTATTTAAAGCAAAACAAACCTTAGAAACCGAAATAAAATAATTATTGAGTAGAGTAAGAATACTTGTTTCAAGCCTAGACTGTGCACAAGTAGTCTCAAAACAAATCATTTCTTGAAAAAAAATATTAAAAAATCCAATGATGCAAAATCCTATGCACAAATTTCTTCACCTTTGAAGTTTTCTGGATCAGCCAATATAATCCTGCTCTAGAGTTCGAAAGGATTATTATCTATAAATCATATGTTTTGCAATACTTCACTTTAGTTTATAACCATACTGTCTAGGTAACATTTAGTTACTCTATTAAATTTGCACCTAAGGTAACGGTTCATACCTTTTACATAATAGACGTCATAATGTTTATCTACATAATGTTTGATCACTATTATTTATTCGTATTTTTACTATGGTTTAAAGATACCCACAAACTTGACAAGGTTATTATATAAATCTCCACATTATACCTTTAATAAGCATGAAAATCAATGCAATACAGTGTGCAAGGAGGAAAACTTTGTAACAAAGTGGTATCTTCTCTATTCAATTCCAATATCACTACATCTATAATATGCCTCAGTTTATTGTCAGAACCAGTCTATATGCATTAAAAAGGGACAAAGTAGGATGATCTAAGGGTCCTATCTTGACTTAAGCAAGAAATCAAACCATGACAGCAAGTAAGTGTTAAAATTAATGGGGAACCCCATGACCTGCTAAGAAAAAGTGACCAAACAATCTTGTCAGAAACTTAAAAAGCACTTTAAGCATGATGAAAACTTTGCTGTGAGAAAACCTAGTTTGGCAAAAATCCTTAAGTCTTCAGAATCATATGGTGCAGGGTGCTTTAATAAGATAAAAAACAAACCAACAGATAATTAAGTTTGTGTACAAAATAAAATAAACTTTACCTTTGGACTATACACTACCCACTAGTAGAGATTATTGACCTAATCCTAATAATTAAGATTAACTTAACCTAAATACAATAAACTATTAATTATTAATATGACATAGTGACCACTGTCTATCTAATAACCTAGTCATGTCATTGTCAGTGTCATGTCAACAAGGTCATCTCCTAATATTTTATACTTTATTATTAAATAGTAAATCAACTGGACATCATATTATACCAGAAGATACTTGTATATAGTTATCTTTGATGTGATACATTAAAAGGTTTTTATAATACATGTGGTAAGTGTGTCTGAATCTGTGTGGAATTTTAATTGTGGTCAGCTGTTACTTTGCCAAGAGCACATTGCAAGAATAGATTCACCAACAGTATAAAGTTCATAGAAAGACATATTTTAATGACATATTCCTAAATGCATTACCCATAGACAAAAGACACCAAGAATCAATTCTGTTTCACTTGCAAACTTGAATCCAACTGTATATCCTACTAATATAACATTATGCAGAACAACTCAATTCATAATACAGCTTTCAAATTGTTAAAGATAGCTTGCCAGGCAAGGTAATATACGCCCACTGGCAGCTTTGATTTTAAATAAATATATTTGGCAGTACAGTAACAATTACCAGTATGAAATATTCAACTTTCAGACATACACTTTTTTTGAACTTTTTGAGGTGATACTGAATAAACAAAATCTGTCAAGAATTGGGCCATCTAGACTGTTTACAGACTAAAAATTGAACGCGTTTTCAAGAACAAGGGAAATAACACATACTAAATATTTTTCAATTTTTCTGATTTTTGATAGGGTTTATCCATGTGTGATTACAAACACTCACTTAAGTTTCGTCAAAATCCATCAAGAATTGTCCCTTCTAGAGTGTTTACAAGCTAAAATTGAACACGTTTTCAATAGCAAGGGCAATAACTCATACTAATTATTTTTCGATTTTTCTGATTTTCGATAGGGTTCATTCGTGGGTGATTCGTGGGTGACATAAAAATCCGTCAAAATTGTCCCTTCTAGAGTGTTTACAAGATAAAAATTGAACGCGTTTTCAAGAACAAGGGCAATAACTCATACAAAATATTTTTGGATTCTTCTGATTTTCAATAGGGTTCATCCTTGTGAGATTTTGAACACTTATGCCAAGTTTCGTTAAAATCCATCAAGAATTGCGCCTTCTAGAGTGTTTACGAGCAATTGTGGACGGACCGACAGAATGACGGACCGACGGAATGACGGACCTACATGAGTGACAGCAATATACGCCCCCCATTTCATGTGGGCGTATAAAAAGCAACAAGTACATTATTTCAACAAAATCATTGCAATACCTTCAACCACTGAGTGTTCTGTATAAGGTAGGTTTAATGCATTCAATCTAATTCCAAGGGCCTAGTTGACAGTATGTCTACCTGACCCAGGATTAGACTAGTGTTGTCAGAAATAACAGTGTAATTTAACAGTGTATTGATAGTCAGGTTGTATCAATATTCAACTTGTTTATTTCTTTAATTAAAACTTTACCATCACTAACTGTCCTCTTTTCTATTATTCTACCTCACACATTCCTTTTGACTTTTTTTTAACACACAAAAACGTAAATTTAATTGGTCCTACATATATCAGACTTTGTCTAGGTGTACTAGAAATGTACTTAGTCTTCAATCATTCTGAGCTAAGATATTGAGCAGAGCGCAATGAGAAATGAGAGTGATTTTGCCCAGGCATTTCTCTTAATTTCAGAATGTCTTTAATTTACTAGCACTGTGGGACCTTTTATATTAACAGCCAGTGGCAAAATATAATTTACATAATTATTCATATTTTCATGTCACCCTGCTCCCTAACAGCATGTTTACAAATCTTTATCAACGATGCCTGTTAATATGGCCTAGACATTACACACATGTACATGCAGTTCAGAAATTCATTAAATTTCTCTGAACCAGTATTCAACAAGTTAATTCTATTACCAATGTAATTGGGTTTTTCAAGATTGAGAAAGCATTTCATTGAATTGAAAATCAAATATTTTAGACGAGTATACAAATAAGTTTAAACACTTTATTATGTTGTAAATGAAATGTAATTGGTTTTTGCTGTGGGAACCAGAGTACAAATGACTTTGTACTCTAGTCATAAAGGCAGATAAATATTGTGATGAAGTGTTTTTGTTGGTGTTCAGTGAGGGAGATAGATAAATTAGATAAGGTATAATTTAACCTGTACTGTTCTACCCTAGACTCTATTATATTGACACAGGATGTACAGACGTCATTCCTTTTGTCAATTCCATGTCAAATTTTAATTTCTAAAATATTATCTACAAGTACCTAAACAATCATTCTAAATGTTTTAAGTTTAACAAAGCATTGCTAAATGCTTTTGCTTGAATACTTATTCAAAACAAAAACTGACATATGTCTGTTCATTGGATGAAAAAACCTCAACATGCTGTCTATATCACATTGCATACAATGAAACAGTATCAATTGCCTGTCATATACCTTGTCACATTAAATAAAATACAGTAACAGTATCACATTGCATTCAATACAATGAAACAGTATCAAATTGTATACAATACAGTAACAGTATCAAATTGTATACAATACAGTAACAGTATCAAATTGTATACAATACAGTAACAGTATCAAATTGTATACAATACAGTAACAGTATCAAATTGTATACAATACAGTAACAGTATCAAATTGTATACAATACAGTAACAGTATCACATTGTATACAATACAGTAACAGTATCAAATTGTATACAATACAGTAACAGTATCAAATTGTATACAATACAGTAACAGTATCAAATTACATTGCATTCAATACAGTAACAGTATCACATTGCATACCATAGAGTAACAGTATCACATTGCATACAATACAGTAACAGTATCACATTGCATACAATACAGTAACAGTATCACATTGCATACCATAGAGTAACAGTATCACATTGCATACAATACAGTAACAGTATCACATTGCATACAATACAGTAACAGTATCACATTGCATACCATAGAGTAACAGTATCACATTGCATACCATAGAGTAACAGTATCACATTGCATTCAATACAATGAAACAGTATCAAATTGCATACCATAGAGTAACAGTATCACATTGCATACAATACAGTAACAGTATCACATTGCAAACAATACAGTAACAGTATCACATTGCACACCATAGAGTAACAGTATCACATTGCATTCAATACAGTAACAGTATCACATTGCATACCATAGAGTAACAGTATCACATTGCATACCATAGAGTAACAGTATCACATTGCATACCATAGAGTAACAGTATCACATTGCATACAATACAGTAACAGTATCACATTGCAAACAATTTAACAGCATTGGATACTTGACCTTCAAAACAATTTGTTTCTGTAACAGAATATCAAACTTCCTTTTGTTTTGTGAAATTTTTGTAAAATTAGATTTTAAATCAATGGGTTCAGTAAACAGCACTTGAAACATTCTATTAATAGTTAAGTAATAACATGATTTAACATACCCACAAAAAATTCTTCTATATTCTAAGGAATTTCTAACATTAATTATTCATAAAATCAAGAAAGATAAATTCCCTGAAGCCAAGCCACTAGCTAAGTACTGTTTTTAGAATTCCATAGTTCCAGAACACTGCCTGGAACAACATGACCTAAACTAATCAATTAATACTTTAATACTATTGAGTTTGACTGACTCGGCACATTCCACTCACAATATCATTGTGACATGATGATCATGACTATCATGTATCTACAACATGACTTATCAATCCTCATTAAAGAACTATAAATACAATTCTTTTTATAACACCGTCCAGGGGGAAATCATAAAAATATCTTGATTATTAGGAGAAATCTGATTAGATGTTAGTCATTTTTCTCTAAAGAAATGAAATGAATGAAGTTTTACATCCTACCCTTCTGCACCTAATTAGATTGAGGAAGACTACAAACACCATAAAGTGTGCAATGAAGGAAATTTGTCAGGAAAGCGGTATGAGCATTCTCTCTTTTGACGCTTTTTCCATCCCCCCCGACCTGCAAGGCGAAACCAGGATGAAAAATCATTAGGTACTATCTTGAATTCACCAGAATTGAACCTTGGTCGACCTGCAGATCCCAAAAGAAGCACAATATATATAAATCATATCAATATATCTTGTGCTTTTTTATCAACATAGTTGTCTATTTGTATACATATACATACATCTTATCAAAAATATTTTTCTCAATGTTTGTAAGTAAAATTTATCAAAATAGCCTTTGAGATATGTAAATTTAATACTTTTCCCAAGAAAATATACAGTTTATTATTAAATCAATAATAGTAAAGGTTAATATATATATTCAGAATATATTATAATCTCATTGTATAGAAACATTTTCTGATCTGAGAACTACTATACAAGTAATAATTGCGGTGCTCAGAGCAAAAAAAAAATACCCATAATCTTCTACGCAGTCAATCTACGTGGTTACACATAAAGATTACCACAGCCTATCTTTTAATACAACTTATCTTAACAAACGGAATGCCATGAAAAGTGAAAATTTGATGAAAAATAATCTGTTGTGTTGTTTTTCAAGATTCAAGATTTTCAATCTTTTAAAGTACATTCAGATGAAAAGTGAATCAATCTAAATGAAAAAAGAAACAGCAAAGATGTGACAGACGTCAACAAAATATATTGAATATTTACCTCTTGTTGAAACACAGCCCATCACTAAATTCATACTACGACTTCTACGCATCATTTTCAATGGTTACAAACTTTCCAACTGTACACAAATGTAAAAGTTTTTTTCTATTAATCCAACATTGAAATATAACGTGGTAAAAGCACAGACTGGCACAAGAACACATTAAAAAATACTGTCACAATTTGTCCACAACAAACTGACTGTGTCTGCTAGAACCAAAATGAAGTCTGCACACTGTGGCCACTGTACATTCTGCTAATAATTATTTTCAAACACATTCCTATGTTGCCTCAAGTTCTATTTTACCCCCAATTCAAAACATACATTCTTCAAATATCAGTCATCAAATGTATATCAGAGATCAGTTCTTGTAAACATTGGAACTGAGTTTTCTTTATGCTATCTTTATACACATGTTAGATATCAGAATATGGATATCTGTCAGCAAAAATTAGTCAGAATGCATTAGTTCAAGGTCACCTGCAAGTTGGATTCCAAAATAATATCCATGACTTTGAGGAACCTGCAAAGAACGGATATTAGTGCTTCTTCGCACAGACACAAGATACTTTTCAAGCTGCTAGGTAAGAATCCATCTGAAATTACCAGTGCTTGATCCACAAAAATTGTATTTTATTCTTTTCCGATAAGAATACCACATCAACTTTAGCAAAATATCCCTTTTACAGCAACAAACTGAGATATTTGAAAAAAAAAGCACATTGGATGACACAAGAGCATACTAACGCATAGTGCTTTCAGTCTACATAGTCAAGTTTAACCACAAAACAAAATAGTCTAGAAATAATAGAGGACTGTCTAAACTTTCTACAATATTTCTGCATTTACTACAAGTTAGAAAGAGAAATATAGGTAGAATTTTTTATCTATCTAATCTTGAACATACTTCATAACAGATCAGTTTCACAATTTTGGCCTGGCTGACATTAACACATTTACACATTATTTTCACTTTTACATACCACCCTAGGTTTCAATAGCAATGCACCAAAAATATGAGATAACAGTTTCATTTTAAATGTAATGTCATACAATAACATCAAGTCAAGTGATAAACTTGAATTTTCCAAGACTACACTTAAAACTCTATCAACCGATTTAAAAAATTAGTGAAGTCACATACAACTATGTGGTTTGATTTCCACCATTTCTTGATTTTACAATATACGTTAACAAAATCAATCAATCAATGAAACTTGAATCAAAAGTGATGTCCAGCACAGCACACTAGATTCCTCAACACCTTTCTACACAAATGCAATGAAAATCAAACCAAAAATAGTCAACAGAAATATAACCTGAGCCAAATTCCAAATATGATTAGTAAGTAATGGGTGCCTTATAAATTCTCTATGTCTTGCAATGAATACCAGATTGTCAGGAACTGTACTATACTAATATAAATAATAGAAATGTAATTCAAAATGCCACCAACCTAGAATCTAAACACTACTTTAACTTAATATAGCATAGAGGTGTAAAATTTCTTTTTATCCCAATAGGAAGAAATGCTTTTAAGAGATAGACAGTATTAAAAGCACTTGATAGACTAAAAAATTCCTTACATCATCCACCAGTTAAACTTTAGGAGACATTTCCAAATCCTCACACGATATAGATTACATTTTTATTAAAACATTTCCAATAAATTTGTACAGGAACGAAAGTCACACTTAATAATGTTTATGGAAAGAACAACAGTACCAATACCAATAAAAAAATCTGTAAAAGCAAGACAATTCCATTAATCAAAATCTCATTCAAAGTATGGCAAAATCGAGAGTAAAAGTTTTGCTCAACAGGGAAATTCCATGCTGTAAGCTTACACAACTTCACAAATTTAATGCTATCCAAAAAACTTCACTCTAAGAGAAAAATGTCTATTCAGTTTAAGCTTATACATTTACTTATTCAAATAAGCTTACTGATCTGTACAAATTATTCATTTTTACTTGATACTCTTTAAGAAAAGAACTATGATAGAAGAGAAAGCACTGAAAGAATAGACCAATCTACTGTATCACACCATAATGAAAATATATTTCTTGTTATTAATTGTAGGTTAATAAGTCTACCCAATAATAATCTAATCACTACCAGACTAATTCAATTATAGATCATCTATCTCACCTTCTACTTCTTATAATAATAGACAACTTCCTTTCCTGAACATAATATATGTTTTACCTCTTTACTGATCAATTTCTATAGTACTGCCTTAATCACATTCTGAAGTTTTGTTAGTCAATTATCAAACAACTTGTATCATAATTCTAAAATGAACTGACAGGAATTAAATAGCCTTCTCAATCCATAACATATCAACGATGATATTGCAAAATTGAATCCTGAAGAAAGAACAACAATCATTAATACAATTTCTTTGTGGCAAGGTATCTTTAAGCCATTTATCAAACTGTTAACTATTCCTTTAGGAAATTGTCACAAACACACAATAAAGTAAATTTCATTACTTAAAGAAATAGTGTCTTTTGAACTCAATTCCATTGAGACTAGAAAGTGAGCAAAATACCAAATACATGTTCATGGTAAGCATTAAGAATATCAAATTCATGAAGTCAATATTTACAGTAATAAGCCAAACTTTACTGATTCCATTTTGTTGCCTACTAATTTGACACACAACTGTTACAGATCATTAAATTTAAATATGCTAATAATATTATGAACTGACTTGAACATCATAGATATTCTCATAGCCAAACAATTCAGCTGAGGAAATGTAGCTTCAACAAAATTAGGACAACACCAACACAAATGATGAAGGTTGACAATCAGAAAGCATATATATCTAATACCATTCACTTGATATAATATTAGCTACCTTCACACTTTTAACTAGATACCATAAGCTTATTATTTCAATATACACCTACATTGTATATAGAATACCTATAAAACACAATAAATTATATAAAACATTGTGAAATTAGCAATATAATCGATTCTTTTGCTTTACAGAGTACCAGTACTAGATCATATGTTTACACTTGTTTAAACTATGACACATGCTTCGTATTTCACAACAACTCCACATATAAAATATCTTTAAATTCAATAAATATCAATAATAAACACTGAATTGATTACAACAACATTTACACGTTCAAAATAGACATCTGACAAGGACACATCTTCAATATTTCAATAGCTATCCATATTTTCAATTTCAAAATTTTAATCCAAACACAGAGTTTTATAAACTGTATTAACACAAAATGCTATCCTATAAATAATTTGATCTGTTATGAAAGAATATATTGTCACAATTGATTCACAATTTTCATGTGTTTAATCTAAAATACATAGATATAATCATACACAATTCTCTCTGAAGTTCACAAACACTTTGAAAATGCAGGGAAAAAATAATTGCGATCAATAGTCTATTTTTATGTTACACAATAAAAAAGATCAATTTTGACAAGTAGAAAAATAAATTCCCAAACCTTGTCAAGCGAGCTTTATGAGTGTAGGAAGAGTTGAGTAGATTGATATGTTGACAATATTGTAGAATATAGATATTATTCAGGAATGTAACAGCCTCTCTGATAATTAAATACTGGAGACAAAAATGAATGAATATTACATACATCTATTCAGTTAAAGGGACAATTCCACTTTTTTTGACCGATTTTTTGCTGATCGGCAACATTGTTCAAACAATCTGGACCTTTTACCTTTGTCCAAATAATTACAAAAATGAACCTTTGATCTAAAATCTGAACCTTTGTTCTAAAATCTGAACCTTTCTTCTAAAGCCTGAACCTTTCTTCTAAATTCTGAACAATTTTCTAAAAACCTTGAACCCTTGACCTAGTTCAACCAAATTTGAAACCTTTATCTTAATTCAGAAACCTTCATCATTGTCCAATCAATCTGAAAACTCCAGAAAGGTGATATTAATCTGGCACTGATAAAAGAAATTTACAAAACTGTGTTAATCCATAGCTGTTATTTGGGTGAATTAAAAGCTAAGCTTAAATGATAGCTAATTTAATTTTGCCCTTTCTGTGATTTGAAACCATTGAGCTACATGTCAAGCATGAAATAATGAATGATTATCAAACTGTGACCTACATCAAGATTAGAGTTTTTCAAGGCCACATATTTAAGAAATACCTCAAGTACTGTATGTGGAATAACTCTATAGTGTTAATTTTAGAGCAATAAAGTTTATCAATATTATATACAAGATTAATATACTGGAGACAGTTTTAACAGTTTCATATTAAAAACTATCAATCAAGATATATATAACACTTAATATATCCTTCATTTACAGCTCTGTTACAATTTCCACATTATTCCAAATCCATTCTAATTAAAGTTAACAATATAGAGGAATGAGCATTTAAGCCTGTGGGATAATTTGAAGAGTTCAGTTACATAAAGCCATGGTTACACAACATCTAATTGAGGTAATTTTCTGCAGTCAGAATTTTAGATTATAAAACTGTATTAAAGAGAAAAAGAATCAAACAACCAAACAAGTTCATTATCGATTAACCAAGTTTTACTATCAAACTAAAGGATACAAAGATCAACCATGTAATTAATACCTGTGACCAACCACTACATATAGTATAGAACTATGATCAAGAGATTGTAATAATTTCGTTCAAAATTAAATCACAATCTTCAAAAAAGGTGACAGGGTGGGAAGAGGCAAGAATGCCTTGCCTTTCAAAATATCAATAGAATTTAGGTTATGTATGAATCTGATTGAGTAATCCAATATAAGATCTATAAAGTACAGACAGATGAAGATGAGATCTAAGAATGACCATGACCTAATATCAACCATTAATATGATAGATATCTTGTCTACTGTCTATCAAACTCTAGTCTACAATTTGATTACTTCACATCTTCATAATTTTCTAGACTGGTACATTATTTACATCTTAACACACTATGAAATCTACAGTTGTTCAATTATTATTCTGTGATCCATTTTAACTATCTGGCACATGTATAAATGTTTTCTAATTGTGGCCAATTATCCGTCTGAAGTGTGACTTTAACACCAACAGTCAATTATGTCCAGGTACTGATCATATTTTGACCTGTAAATCTGCACCAAGTCAATAGATAATATAACATAATATATAATAATATACATAACCAAATGTGATCATTACCATTTATCTTATTATCAAATTTTAATCCATGAAACTTACTGATCCACTATTAATCCATGAAACTTACTAATTCACTATCAATCCATGAAACTTACTGATCCACTATCAATCCATGAAACTTACTGATCCACTATCAATCCATCAAACTTACTGATCCACTATCAATCCATGAAAATAACTAATTCACTATCAATCCATGAAACTTACTGATCCACTATCAATCCATGAAACTTACTGATCCACTATCAATCCATGACTTAAACCTATTCAATTCTGATCCATAAACTTACTGATCCAATTGAAATCCATAGACCTACTGATTCAATAAATGTAATCCATAACTCCGAACATAAATTTGTACTGATCCAAATGTGATCTGTAACTAACTTATCCAAATGTGATCTGTAACTAACTTATCCAATTGTGATCTGTAACTAACTTATCCAATTGTGATCTGTAACTAACTTATCCAATTGTGATCTGTAACTAACTTATCCAAATGTGATCTGTAACTAACTTATCCAAATGTGATCTGTAACTAACTTATCCGATTGTGATCTGTAACTAACTTATCCAATTGTGATCTGTAACTAACTTATCCAAATGTGATCTGTAACTAACTTATCCAATTGTGATCTGTAACTAACTTATCCGATTGTGATTTATAATCTTACTGATCTAATTGTGATCCTTGAATTTACTGATCTAACTGTGATTTATACACCTGGCCTGATGATAAATGATGATCTATAAATTGTATCCATAAACTTGCTTATCCAAATGTGATCCATGACTTTTACCTGATTCAACGGAAATCTATTAATATGAACTGATTTGCCTGTTATCCATTACCTTAAAATGATCCAACTATGATCCATAAAGTCTTACTGAAACTGAAAATCATGAATACCATGAACTGTGAAATTACACTTGAATAGTCAAAAATTACTATTAGTCAGATAAATTGTATACAATGACATCAAACAATTCAAACGGAATACCACAAGGATCTTTCCAGAAAACAACAAGGTAACTACAACAAATGGATACAAGATCAAAGACCTTGATTGTCAGGAATTGAGGAATTCTGCTTCAGTAATCTAAAAACAATAAGCCATTGTATTCAATCTACATGACAACAGTCCTACCTTTAATATAAAGACATAAAATCAATATGTTTTTATTTTCTCTACTACAGTATTTTAACTTTAGAGGGTGTGTCCATTTTCACACTGACTCATTGTAGACTATTACTAATTCCTGAGTTTATTCCGTTATGTTTAAAATAATTAAATACAAAGCATCAATGATCAATTCAAAAGGTTACAATCCAACCGGTCTCCAAACTTGAGAAAGATGTTGATAAATGCTTGCTGGTATAAGGGGGAGTGAGACCAAGAGTAATACTCAGATATATATGCATAAAAATGAAAATCAGAACAGAGACACAGTTCACCAGACTCTCATCATCAAAATTCTATCTGAACACTATTTATTTCTACCTCAGCCTGGATACCACAGACTCTGTGGACTTCGTAGTTCCTTACATATAATAATGAGTCCTTGATATTTCCTACAGAAACAATCCACGAACTGATCTTCAGTACATATATACACACTTTATAATACACATCAAATTTACATTACTATAGCAAAACTTTCACAATCTACTACATTACATTTTAAAACTTGTAGAACATCTTCATAAAATTAGTTCCCATTCACTGAGGGATGAAAAATGGTGTACTTGAGTCGATGTTCAATTCACCTTTTCTTAATGAAAAAGTTTCTGAGTTGTATGTTTTGTTTAATCAAGTTGAACATTAAATATGGCTGTAATAATTTTAAGGTGGTGTCACTGTAATCCTATGCAGGTGATTGTGAGTTTATCTTGCAAATAGTGTTTCATTATGACTATTTCAAATTGAAAGGAAATAATTCTTCTTTTTTGAATGTTAAATGATTCATACTCTTTTGCATCATCTTTTGTCAAGTTTTAGACTGCATGAGGACAAAATAAAATTAAGGAAAAGAAAACATTCCACATCAACTCTTGATAAACCATGTGAAGATGTTGTCAGCAAGAAAGGGAAGGTTCACCTTTTTGGAATACTCTTTTTTTTCAAATTCTGCAACTTTTGATGTGCTCAGATTGCTAGATTCATCTGCTAACAAGTCTTTTTTGATCAAATAATTTTTTATGTATGTGGAGTTCAGCATTTAAATTATGTTACAGATTTGAACCAATCAGAAGAATCAAGTCAAGCAAATTAAGAAATTTGAGAAACTGGATTGTCAACTGATTGAATGAAACAATGTTAAAATCTATACAATCTATACTTGGTTCTATAGAGGATTAAACAGAGTGAAACGACTTGTAAATACTGATAACAGCTAGGCAGCTATATAATCAGGGTTAACTATCTGTGGTTTCTATGTATGAAAAGTGTAATTTATGAGATATACTTAAAAGATAGGGTTGTTCACAGACATTATCATCATATTTGACCATTATCTAGCCATGGTCTAATTAAATCTATATGGTTTATAACCCATAAAGTTAAATTCTTAACATTTCTACATCCTAACTTTGATTTTTTAACTATGATGAAAAACTATTAAATATTCATTGCAACAAATAAGAGGTATAATATGACATGGTATCTTTCATTCTGATTGAAAAATGATGGAAGGTAACAGACAAGGATAATGAACACAATTGAATAAATTCTTTCTGTAGGATATATAATGATATGACAGCAAGAATCTAAGGATAGTTTATTACCCAAGCAACTTTTAATGTTCTGTCCTTGAAATTTTGTAACAATGTTTGATAGCAGTTATAAATTTTCTGACAACTGATTTATATTGTCTAACTCTCATTTAGAATATAATAATCTAAAATATGACTGTCATACTTTAAAAAAGATGTGTATCTGTCGCTCAGAATCAAAGTGTCTGAATTAGTAGAAGTATTTAGAATAAAAATGTTTGATAAGAGTTCTCGGTCCGCACCAGGCTGAGATAAAAAATGTGCCCATTTACATTACAGTCAACTCAGCACGGTTATCTGGGAACTCTTATTGAAGAAGTTAAAATTGATCCTTGTAAGCACCATGTAATTGAAGACGTCTGGATGTAACAAAAATTCATCTGTTCTGTTTGAGAACCGTTTTGAGAATGGATAAATTTTATAATGTAAAAGGGATTATTCAGAAACACAGTGTCGTAACAGTTGAATGATAGTGTATTATGTCCACAGAAAACCAGAGTAATGATTTAGAACTAGATGGAAATGAGAATAATTGATAGAAGCAGCACTAAGAAACCCAGATTATTAGACCAAGGTTTATTCAACCACTAGTGTACTCATAATCAATAATTCTTAACTTAATGGTCTGACTTTTATTAGTATTAAACCATTCATGTTGGTGGTACTTAAGTTTAGTAATAGTGTAACAGTAATTATAACAAATCTTCAAAGACTTTGGCAGAATACAAAATTATCATTAAATCAGTCCTGGTTATGGCCCAATACATTTTCAAAGATTCCCAAGAATGTTTAGAATATTTCAAAAAGAAGATTGTAAGAAATCTGATGAGAAGTTCAGAAGAGAAACTGGAACTAGAGTCAACGGGTCTGAAACTTTAAGGGACAGGTATGCCATTTTTGGGGTTTGATTTTAGAATTCAAAATATATAGTCTTCAGAAGTACTAGAAATGTAGGAAAATCACATAATTACTTTTAAAATATCTCAAACTAGCAATTTTACTCACTATTTCTAGATATTTCTTTTCCATATATCACAGAGTATCTTAAATTGACAAGCCCTCATTTTAACATTCAAACACAGATGATTCTGGACACACATGGATTTGAAGGCTTTAGTTTCGGTTTTGATCTGTGGATATTATCACTGATTTGCTCAGCTAAAAAAATTCCAGTTTCTGAGACTAAAGTATGATTCTACAAAATATGGCATACCAGCCTACATGTCCTTTAAATACCGCTCAAGTAGCAAAAAGAAATTCGAGACAAATACTCTCTCTTACCTTGCTTAGTATTAAAAACCTCAAAATATCTATAAAATGTTCCCACCAAATCAAGTCAGCAGTGGAAGAGAAAAGACTGGCAGAATGAAAACATTCAAAACCATTGTCCTATTTCTAAGTAATAGAATTCTTATCTACATCAAATTCATGCCTGGTGTGTTAAGTACACTTTTATCAAGTTTTCTGTATATAATAATTAGATTCATGTATCAGAACTCAGTCTGTGGAAAGAAACCATGATAGTGTAATATCTACTTCAGTTGCAGGAATTTGAAGAGTTCTATAGTTCTAGTAAGATATCAATACATGAATACAAGAGTCATGTAAATGAACATGATCAAGGTACAACCTTTGTTTGAAACTGTTACTAGAGGTCTGGCCAATTGTAAACAACTTAACAAGACTTCTAGACTTAATGTTTAGGAAGCATTTAAATGCCAAGACATAAACAATGCTTCTACATCTTACAATGAGCGTCTGAGTCTCATACATATCAAAACCTCAGAACAAGCCTTCTAATATACAATATATAAATTAACAATTCCATTTAGACATTTTCACCACAACTGGGTGAAAGTAAGTATAATTTTCAAATTTGATGGCCTCTGTTTGATACACAGATATTTTACCAGTGTGTACCATAATCGTCTTTTTGAAGAGGCATGCTCTGTGTGATGTTGTCATATCTTAAATGTGCAGATCCTAATACACAGCCTACATAATTCAAATGTGCTTAAATATATTATTTATATATAGTGGTTCATTTATCTGAAAATAAAATAGACTTAAAATGCTGAATCAAGCAAGAATTAGTAAAATATATATGTTACTGACCTTGTGACTTGATAATCAAATATAAAGATATGGTAATATTACAATAAAATCACAATAAATGCCTGGTAACCACAATAAGTGGATAATAATATTCAGGTTTATTCAACCATGATATCATATCAATTTCTTCAATAACATTATATAAAATATTACCTGAAAAATACAAAAAAAATAGATTTTAGTTTACCATCTATATCCAAACATTTTATCAAAGTTTTCTTTACAAGTAAATGAATAAATTTTGTAGTGTTATCTTGCAATATTCTGGAATTTCATTTCGTAAGGCATAATAAAGTGTACACCAGAGAATTACTGTATAAATTAAAGATGTAGCATCCTATCATAGTGTGAAATGTATAGACGTATATTATCTACTGTAACCAGTTAAAACTTTAAATTTGCTAAAAAAGGGTGAACCTAATTAGAAACCATCGTATCATTCTATAGTTCGAACAAACTTCATAATGCCCTGTCACATCATTGACTGTTTTGATTGAAATATTGGAAAGAACAAATTCAACACCTGACACTTATTTCTTACTTTTTAAAATTCATCAATTTACTGGTATAACTATTAAAGAGAAAATTGACTCTTTAAGTATAATCAACCTCTGGTGAATACCTTTCTTTTCGAAATCACTTAACACAATAAAAATAAACATAACTACATAATTATAGATATCATATAACTCTGGCTCCATAATTAACCTATAATTGGTTACTGTACCATTAAATTCTCAAATAGCCAAAAAGTGTTGAGAAACAAGAAAGTCTACGAGCTCTGATAACTTTCTTGTCAGAAACTTGTGTCATGAAATCAATGTCAATTGAGCCATTTATTCTTGAAGCATCAAGCCAATATCACATCCAGGCATGATTTTCAATTAAATGACAAAATTATGATGAAGAATAATGTCAACTGACACTTAATCACTCAAAAAGACAAACAAATAGTAATGGCCAAGAGCTGTATGTGGCAAAAAACAGTCAGAACAGTCAAAAGGAATTGCATTGTTGAATCATACATCTCATTTTTCAATCGAATATGTGACTGCTCTTTGGCAAGAGGACATAACTGCACTGTTTATGAAGAAATGGTGAAATGATGACATTCTAAACAACTATTTGGTATGGTACCAGTATGTATAACAGCTTGTTTGTTTTATCGAAATCCTAGGGAATTCAATATCATAATCATAATTCTGAAAGTGACACAGTATGAAATAAGGTGTATCAACATATATAGTATTTCAAAAACGAAGTCAAAACAACTACCGTATGTATAGAATAATAACTATCATACAATACAACATGCATACATTTAAAATGAACACAGAGAATCACAAATACAATGCAAATCATATCTGAATAAATAAACAGAAAAGATAAACATATACAGAAACCTACTTGGACTGAACCATAGAAACATAACATCAAACAATGGGATTATTCAAAAAGCGGGAAAATGTGAAAAGAAAGGAAAAGTGTTGCAGTCAAGTATCATGAATGGGTAATGTTGAATCAGCTGCTGTTATACTGATAGAAACCATTATAATAATTATCACACTGACCTAAATATTTCAATAATGATTCAGAATATATTGATCCTATATATGATAATGTATCAGAATTATATCTACTATGTATATATTTATAACAATAATGAGTTAAATTCAAGTTGTTAAATTTGAATCATTTCAACTTTCAGGTAGAGGACAATTGTCCATCAGGTATTTAGGTTTCAGTGATATACTAGTTTTATAAAGATTTGCCAAATCTCTTGTCCTAAGTTGAGTGAAAGGAACTGTATCAGATATTAGTTTGACATGAGATCATGTTTTTAAGTGTAGTTACCAAAAATGTCAGATTTTCACTAAACAAGATTTTAAGATGCTGCCTAATATGTTAATGACCTATTACTCTCTGAAAGGGACAGGTATGCCATTTTGAGGGGTTGATTTCAGTCTTGAATATGTAAATAGTATTAAGAAGTACTAGACATGTACAAAAATCACATAATTCCTTTAAAAGTACTGTCTTCTCTATATATCACAGGGTATCTTAAATTGATGGCTCATCGTTTAAACACTCAAACGTAGTGTAATTGATTTGCTCAGCTAAAAAATTCTAGTTTCTGAGACTAAAGTATGATTGGTCAAAAAAATGGCCTACCTGAACCTTTAACTGAAATATAACTGATAAAAAACAGTAGCAACTGTTACTATTTCTATAGTTTTAATCATGGCTTAAAGCCAAAATAACTACTTACAGTTACTTCTGAAACTCCTTTAATCATCTATCATTTATTTCCTTGAACAACAATTCCATATATATTTGAATTCATATTTGAAACATAACTGCTCATTTCTGGGGTCTTGAGACCCGATAAAAGATTTTCTAGTGGAAACCATAACTTTTCTTTGTCAGTTTATCTTTCAACATCTCCCAAGTTAAGGAATTTTGATTAGGTTTACAATAAACAATCAAGAGTAATCTAACCAGGTATGTTGTATATGAAAATACTACCATTGTTATACTGTTATAATTATAGCTTTCAGAACTTCGTCAATTTTCTCCCTGACTAGTCTTAAAGATCAGTCACAGTTTAAGACTTTCTTCAAGTTATTATGGTTCTTTCAAAATCATAAACTTTTAAAAAAAACATAGCCAGTTAGCAAGGAGTCTTTTAAAATCCTGAACCTAAAAATCTAACGATTCAAATAAAACTTCCTAACATATTTAGGATTTTATTTTATGAAGCTAAGGAAAAAAGATAACTTGACAATGCTCTTTATAAATGTTTAAATGAGCTCAAATTGAGCTTAGCAACTTTAACTTTGTAAATTTAAGGCGTAACTATAAAAATACTTGAACAATCAAGTCTTTCAACATAAAGAGTTTAAAGAAAGCTTGTCATGTATGATATCTTTAATCAGTCACAGCATTGTAGGTCTGGAATGTTGTTCACAAAATACACTATGGTATGATGTAAACTTTTACTTGATATAATCTTATAGATTCTGTTCATGTAGAACATTGACAATAGTAGAACTTACTATTATACATTACTTCAAAACAACAAATTATCACAGTAAAGAGCCATATCAATTAGTATTCTTCTTCCAAAGAGAAAGCTGATTGTAACATATCCTCTGTCAGCTTAGCTTTGTCAGAAACACCATGAACAGATACAAATTATTTGCTATTATTATCCATTCTGAAAACAATTCCGAGAACGGAACTGATGAAAAATTTCACGTGTAAATGGTCAAGTGTTCTGAGAACAGTTTCAATTTGAGACTACCGAGAGCAGTTCTTACACATGCGTATTGACCCCTTGACATGTTTTATCATTTTGTGAGTAGCAGATAAATTTGCCTTCATCAGGGTTTTTAGAATGTCTATAATTAACTCTTTCGTGAAGAGTTCAATTAAAATGCGACTGATAACAATAAATCATTTACAATTTTGTTATAGAACTGTGCTCGGAACACTTGAAATTGTAGTGTAAACGGTAAAAATTTTGTAATTTTAGGTCTAGACAGAGAACGAAACACTTCTTAGCGTTATAATGTAAACATGGCTTAAGACTTTGAATCAGCAAGATATTAATATATCTTATCTCTTAAACTTTGTGGTAACCTATATCTGTCAAAATAAATCTGCAAAGTCGAAAATTAAGTTTACGACTGTCAAAATTAACAAATCTTTAAAAGATTGAAATTCATAATAATGAGCTATAAGTCATAAAATGTAAAATACTGTTAATCAATATTATAACTGAACTGATTGAAATGAAATTCAATGTAATAACAGTGAGTTATGCTTGGAATTTAGTCATGGCTGTCAGCTATGGTTTGTATTAAGAGCTATCTCCAATCTGCCATACCATCTATTAAACCAACAATAACATTTTCTACTTACTATAATATACACTCACCATGGTCATTTAATTTCATGCTATTCTAAATATGTTATTATAATAAACACCTTATATTTATACTCTACTGAGTTTCACTTTTACCTGGTTTCAGCTCTTGTCTAGATGACCATTTGACATGTTATGAGACTGGCCAAGCAGATCAGAGGTACATAAAACTTGATCAAATGAAAACTTTAAGTATATAACTAATGTAAATGAATTGATACATCCACTCCCTGCTCCTGGTCTGATCAGGTTAATAAAGACATATAAATCCCTGCAGTATGCAATGAGGGAAGGTTCATCCGGGCAGTATCAACAGTCAAGAGACTTTATACATGCAAAGCCTGTACCAAGTTTACGATAACTATCCCATGGAAAGACCAGTCTTGAAACTAAAGGAAAAATGTAGCTTAAATAACAGTCACTTCGCAATAGTTACATAACTGTGACTCTAATAATTTTCTATATAATTATATATCTTGTCACCCAATGGTTCAGTATTTCAACATTTTTTGAAATGTCACAGACATACTTGGGAATCAGTGTTCTGTACACAGTGGTCATTACCATGGACATGAACATACCAGTACAGTATTAATATTCAGTCAAATTACCTTTTAATTCCTGTATAATCCACAAATGAAACAATTCTGCTACACACACAACTCCATTATTACACTGAACTAATATAAACAATGTAGAAATAGAACATCTTGGTATTCCATGCTCCTAAATTACTATGATTTTCTACACCACCAGGCTAGGAACCAGTGGTAGCTATTTATAGTTACATTAGCATCTGGTTGTGTGCCAAGTTGTAGAAATAAGAATGTTGGAGAGAAGTCTGAATCATTTCACTTGTTTATTATTCAGCTAGAAGACAAATGCTATTGAGACCTGGTTAGCTGTATTGTTAAACCACCTCAATCTAAGCTACCTAAACTACTATATGGTGTTCTTATATAATAGCCATTTTAACATGACTTTTGGCATACCATTTTGAGAACTTCCTTTCAATATTAGACTGGCCAAAGAAATAGAGAAATATCAATGCCCTTCTGTGGTAAAAAGCTTCAAACATTTTCATGGACATGAAACACAATAACATCAATGACATTAACACATCTTCAACTTGACTTTTCCATTCACTCATCCATAATGAATAAATTTATTGAACAATTCAACTTATGTGAGTGTGACAATCAGAAAAAAAAATCCATAAGAACCATAATACAGTACACCTCAAAGAACTTTCAGCAATCTGATATGACAAAATAAATAAATAGAGATTAGAGAAAAAATGAAAATGAAAAGAATGAAGTTTAACGTCCTACTTTCAGCACCATGTGGGGCTAATGAAAACAGGCAAGGCCATTCAGGGTGCAATGAGTTATCGTTGTGACATCATTATTGGCTTTTCCATCAACATAAGTCCTAGTTTGATCATTAAACTCCACTGGCTTTTATTAATTTAACTCTTCACTAAAAATTGTTCCTCACAACCACTCAAAGCTTTATCTTTTTCTACTAGATATATCTCTAATGATAGCTTGAATGTCACACAACTTCAACAAAATTCAGCACATTTCGAATGTAAAGGTAAGATTTAATGGGTGTATGTTGATGTTACCTAATGAATACAGACTCTTAAGAAAATATTTAACATGTGCACACATACCTTTTATAGAGACATGCTTTAATTCAAATAATTACTTGATAAGAACAGAAACATCTCATGGCCTTATTCTTACAATGTATAATATTAATAATTCCAATGTCAACTCTTCAACAATAAATAAAAAGTACCGGTAGCAGTTGTATTCATCCAAAACTGCATTAGTGCATTATAAAGGGTAATAACTCACAAATTTTCATCAAAAACATGTTAAAACTAGAGCCACACGTGGCACAGAGTGGGACTTTGCAAATGTAGCAAATTGCAAAAGACTCTGAAAAAATCAACCTTCTACGATAATTACATCACGTGCAAGAGCAGTCTAAAGTTGAGAAGAATTCTTTGGAAGATTGTTTTAACGGAAGTAGACAGACCTCACAAATGAAAGTATCAGAAGATAGCCAAGGTCAATGACATTTAACATTGAAAGGGAGAGGGTCAACAAAGGTCAAGGTTACGAGATACAAGTCATCAAAATTTTTAAATATATACTGCTATAAAACCGGAAGTTGAGATAGGACAGCAAATATACAAGTATAAATAGATAACCAATTTGAATGACCTTTGATCCTACAAAAATCAGGGTCAAAAAAGGTCAAGGTCAAAAATTGAAAATTTTGAATTTTCAAAACCTGTTCCTTTTTTTGAACAAGCTGAAACAATCGAACTTCTAAGACAACGTGGCTCAACGGATGAAGTAATTGTATGCAAAGTTCCATTTTGAACAAATGTATACGTTGCGAGTTAAGTCCCTTGTCAAAATTGTCAATAATGAGTAATTTAACCCGGATGTGCTACGCCCACCTCAATTTCTTTTGCATAGGTTAATTGATATTCTGAATGTTATGTAGTATCCCAAATTTAAAGCTTCTACATCATACAGGTCAAAAGATATAGGTCAACAAGAGTCAATAAAGGTCAAAATAGAAAATTGAAAATATGGAAATTTCAAAACCCGTTCCTTTTTTGGAACTATAAAGCTGAAACAATTGACCTATTAACACAAACTGGCCAAAATAATGAGGTAATTGTGTGCAAAGTTCCTTTTTGAACAAATGTATCCTATGCGAGTTATGCCCCTTTCCCAAAATGTAAACAATTAGTAATTCCACCCGGATGTGCCACGCCCACTTCAACTTTTTTGTCATAGGTTAATTCATATTCAAATTGTCTTGTTGTGTTCCAAGTTTCAATGTTCTACATAAAATAGGTCATAAGATATATACACACCATGCTCAAAGAAACAGAAATATTGTAAAAAAAACTCAAATTTGAAAAATTCACGAATTTCAATTTTGCTTTAAAAAACGATTGTTATAATTCACTTGAAAGAGCATGAAAAGCACATTAAGAATGAGAAAAAATTAACCCTCTAGGTTAATTAGGTCACGTGCTAGAGCAGTCCAAAGTTGCCAATTTGACTGTTTTCGGAAAGCTATAAAACCGGAAGTACATGTCGGAGGTCAAATGTCAAAGTATTAACTGATAGCTAAGGTCAATGACCATTGACCTTATAAAGGTCAAGGTCATCAAAGTTCAAGATCACGAGATATGACCCTTCAAACTTTGAAAAAATTCAACCGGATGTTGCAAAAAAGCAAAATTGAGAATCGAAAAACGGCTTCCTAATGTCATGTTTTTTTTTTATCTTCTTTCATTTGACACCAAAATCATTTAAATCGGAAGAGCCATTATGTCCGAATAAAAATCGAATCATTTCAGAAAAATCAAAATGGCGGCCAAAGTTTCACTTCTGTTCCGGATTTTTTTTTCTTCGTTTTTTTGTCATAACTTTGTCTACCTATCAGCATAAAAATTTTTGTCCTATACAAATTACACCGGAAGATATTCAACCGGAAGTGAACATCGATTTCCTGTTTAAACCGGAAGTGAAATTGAAAATTTGACTGTACCGTTTTGTTTACTTTCTTAAACTGTCTTTGCTCAATTTTTTTCAGATTAAACAGACAAAAAGCAAAAAAAATGAAAAAAATGCAAAATTTGGCAAAAAAAATGTCTGCGACAAATTTTCGAATTTTGCAATTTTGAAACTGCTATTCTTTCAGATTTTAACAGTAGATTCCAAAAATGCAAACCCAAAGAAAATCGACCCAAAAATACGACTTCTAGAGCCGATTATCTATTCTTGCACATATTGAACTGTGGCACTTCCGGTTTTACAAAAAAGATCCAAAATATATTTATGCACATCGTCGCCTATATCTAAGGTTCGTGAACGTTGTAAGGTTGCTGCAACTATTGTAGGCTAAGCTCAGGAAGGTGTGTAAAAATCGAAAAAAAAAAAAAAAAAAAAAGAATTGACATTTCGATAACAAAATGGGACTTTGCTGAAAGCAAAGTCCCACAATTAAACTCATGCTTAAAATCTATCCATAATCCTCAAAAACACAAATATCAGTATTTTACCAGAATCTACACCAAACCTATATTTTAACAAACTAAGAAAAACGATGCAAAGAGATACCTATACTATAGCAAGGAGATACCTATACTATAGCAAGGAGATACCTATACTATAGCAAGGAGATACTTACCACAGAAAAAGCCTTGTTATAATCTTAGGTTATAAATTTGAATTCTAGTCATATCTGTCAAAGTGAATAAAAGGTGTCAAAACAAGCCTGTCGGGCTGCTTTTAATTTATTTATATTTTTTTTTATCTAATTTGCAGTTCATCACATATCATTTCTGCAATTGAAGAAGCCATACAGCTACAGTATTTTGTCATATTACATATTATTCCAAGCCATTATATGATAGGATGGAGATGATGTTGGGTTTAGGAGGCTCCTACTCTACATAATACATGGTGCCTAGAATCTATTGCTGCAGTATGAAAACTATGGAATGTCTATTCCTATTGGTATATCCATTAAACTACCCTAATTGATTTAACTGGCAGAGGTTCAAAACATGACAGTGACACCCTTAAACTTCTTATTTTTGGATGAGGTGCCTTGAAATTTTTTCTCAAAATGAATCAACTATGATATAGAGCTACAGACGATCTATATAATTTATAGATTGAAAAATTTGTTTATGCACATACCAAAAATGAATAAGGTAATGATAGGTAAACAGTTTTAATTTGACACCATGCTTCGTTTCAAGAACGCTTGTGTGATGCAAATAAAGAATCTACAGACAACAAATCCAGTCAAGAGGCAGTGAACAAAAACACCTGCAAAAAATACTTTATTTATACGACCACTTGTTTGACAGTAAGTTATACATACCTTTTGATCAAACCCTCTAAAATGTCAAGTTCACTTTCTTGATAAAATGATGTTTAAAATCAATAACTTGACTCTTTAATGTCGTAAAACGTCAACGGGTACACCAACATTTTCACAAACAGACAATAAGAAATCCATTCATTAACTCATTTAGTACCGGAAATGATGAATTGACGCATGCGTAATAAATAATTTGTCGGCACAATCGATTATCCTACCAAGAGTAAGAGTTAAAGCAAAGAAAATATCAGGCCAAAAGGCAAAATGCCATTCAAAGCAATGGGAATACTGAAATGTTAATGTAGGTTTATGTATGTTGTCAAGAAAAACACTTACAATGACAAGAGAAAAGAAACTCATACTGGCCCTTTAACTACAAAGAATTGTGTGACAAGGGAAATAACTCAAAATATTAGACCAATTCGAATTATTCTCCTTAGTATATTGAGGATATACTGTTTAATGATGATCAAATATTGCTTAAGCTGCTGAAGCGCCAACTAGGCCCATATTTTGCGAATGCAAGTGGTTCATGTTTATTTTCAGAGGTCAATAACTATATATCAATATTTGAATTTGTTTGAATGAGTAGCCTAAGATCATGATTAAATTGTATAGAAGGGATTAGCTATTATCTTAAACATGGGAAAGGTAACAAATTGAAATTTGTAGTTGTCTACCTTTAACAGAAAGCCTGCATTGCCAAAGTCCCATCTTCACATTGGACAAGGTTTTACTTTGTCGTATACATTGACTACAAAAACCACTTTTCTTTTATCACCGAAGTTTGTAAATGCGGCGATTTGATTAGAATGTACGCCAGTAAATACAGCAAACCAGAGCCCTCGACAGAACGTCTGTAAATAATAAAGCCATTATGTTTACAGTCTTTCTGTTTATGGATCTGATTGGCTATATTCGTTAGCGTACAATCCAATCAAATCGCTGCATTCCGTGATGCAAGAACAGTGGCCATTGTATTCAATGCATAGACGAAGTATGTTATACCTTATCCATTGTAAAGATGCTACATACCATAGTTCTGGACTATAGATTTTTACGGTTTTCTGAATGAAGGTACCAGTGCCGGCTAAACCGGAATGTTTCTCTTTGTTGACCTACATTTTTTAACTTTTAACTTAGCAAAAATGTTTTAAAACTGACATCATTTAACGAGGAAAATTTGTAGGCCCATATTACCTGATCCAAGACATTCTTGAGACAATACGCTTTCGACTTGATTTCTACATTACTCCCTTTTCAATAAAAAAAATATTCATTCTTTCTTGCAATCTCCTTGAGTTAAAACAATCCATCTTGAGTGATTATGTTTGCAAGTGTTTGCATACGAACTCGATGCAAGATGATTTTGCTTGAGTCTGTATCGGTTTTCTATATTTATTATGACTGTACAATTTCATTTCATATTTTCTTTTGTAAAATCTCCTCTAGATCGATTTTGAACTATTTATACAAGAGCCTTCTGAAGAGAAATAAAAAAAAATATGTGTGGTGTATTTTCGAGACATTCAATAAAGCCCGGTACACTGATTTTGAATCTCGAGTTTCTCAATCCGATTTCGCCCTGCCAGGATCAGTGATGCGAAATGGAAAGAGTTTCTATGGTATCAAGGAGGTGTACTTCAAGGTGTGCTCATGTCAACTGGCTATTTAAAGCATCTCACTGGGGTAGCAAATTCCGACCACTCAGGTCGCTGACAAGATTCAAATTCTGTTGAGCTGTGTGCACTAACATGGATACTTAAAATTACAGCGAACTGCGCTTGCTTGGTCAATGAAGGTTACTGCATGTGGTCAAAATAATAGAACATACCATTGGAAAAATATTCATTCCGATAATTCCTATTTCAATATGTTCTAGATTTTAGATCTTCAATTATTGTATAATTACATAAGTTGCAGTGATTCACGATTGTTCCATCTGTTTTTGTTTGTGCCTTTTGATCATGTTCTATATCGTTGACGGTGTGAATTGAGCATTAGAAAGTTATAATCGTTTTTGCCCTTTCAAGTGTTAGAAAACAGCCATATTATTATGACGATTTGCCTTCTCTAGACAAGATAAAAACTTAACAGTATTGTTTTCTCGAATCGATGAAGACATTTAACTTCCTTCAACAAGATTTGTTTTTCTGGTTGTGAAAAGGGCCTAACATCCGTAAAATCCGGATGCTGTACCACGAGTTGTATAACTCTTACAGATGTAGGATCGATTTGAGTGGTGTGTTTACAGACCGGACTAGAGAGAGAGGGGAACTAAAAAAAGTTGGCTTAACGTGGCCGAAACGTATTCAAAATAAAGATATTAAACAAGATTATGACATCGGTTGTCGTGTATGATTTATACCAATCTCATTTTGGGAGTAGAATTCTATCATCTAAACTAGTATTCAAGCCTTCTTCTTCCATTACAAAAGCAACCTTATCTACAGTTTAAAATCATTAAACACTCCTTTAACTTTGCTGAAGATATCAAAACAGAATCTGTTCCTTTTAGAAACAATCAAATGCTTGATACACATATAACAAAGCACTTGAAATCAATACTTAGTCAAGAATATAACACTTAAGTTTTGTAGAAAGTGAATGCTAGTTGAGTTTAGCTGAACTGGCGTTATGTACCTATTAGGCCTAAGGCACATTTTTATCTTGCTTTTTGTACTTTTTGGTAACATTTTCGCACCCCCAGGAAAACCAAAGAATACAGGTACGGTGTTTTAAAGTCTTATTATTTCAGACATGTTATGATTTTTGGCGCATGTTTTTTAAGCCCCACTTGTCAGATATCACATCAGTCCGTTTAACAAAATCTGTTATCAAGTGCTAGAGTGATTTGTTCTCTATTTGAATTTTAACATAAAGACTTTGTTGGTGACAAAAATTGTGTATAGTGATTTTGCAGAGTCATGGATAGTTATAAACTTGCATTGGAATTAATGCCCCAAGATAGTATGAACACCGCCTCAGTAGATTGATGTCTGTTCGCCCTCAAGACGTCTAAAAGCGTACATATTGCAATTCTCAGCAGTTTTGAAGAGCTAGTGTTAATTTCTTACTGAGCCGTTTCGGTGTTAACTATAGGCCTACTTTAAAAAGGGATAAGAGCTTACATCTGACGCCATACTTCATGACCATTTGTCAAGTGAAGCTGATGGTTGTATAACTATATTGTAGATGTATGCGATGGGGTACTGTACTACGGTATGTGTTATTGGACAGAATCTCCACCGGGTGGTAAAAAGCCTGTTAACTGCTCCGGCGGAGAACTGGCTTGGGTCTCGGACAACCAAACATGGCAATTCATTACAACGCATCTCGATACTGAATTGAGGTAAGTTAATAAACTCTCGCTTGTTTTGTTGAAAACAGAATGTATCTTTAAAAAAAGGGGGTGGGGGTAGGTGTAACAAGAGTTACGGCCAAGGCATGTTTGCAATATTCACTTTAATTAATATTGCAATTTAAATTGTGTTTTTAAATTTTTTATTTCAAATCTGCAAACTCTTTTTATGAAGTACATCGGCACATAGTTCTACTCATCCAGAACCGATAGATATAGAACCGCGTACAAAATAAGCATCTGATCGTGGCGATCGTAACTGAGGTCCTTTGTGTGACTGGGCACATAACAGATCCCCCAACTTTGCAAATCTTTCAAAAATTCCTTTGTTAATGCAGCTTTCTTGTCAATATCCCCTCATCGTATTCTGCACGAACTTTTCCGATTTCAATAGCCAAAACAGGAACACAAAATAAGATGAAAATCTCGTATTCTTTTTTTTTCCTTTTTTCAGAACATATTTAAGACTGAATCTTGGAATAAATTCAACTTCAACTACAGGAACGCAAATGTAAGTAAAGTTTTTTTCTCCAGTCTTAATATTATTAAGGTAAGTTAATGTCCCTGTAAAAAATATCGTTGCCAATCGTTGGCTGAATACGCATTATTACGATTTAGCCAGGGTAAGGCGGCATATCAAGATTTTTCTACAGCGCTGTCATAGGCTGAACTATGAACTATCCATGTGTTTTTTTTTCAATTTTTGGTGCCTACATAGCGTATTCAATAACCAATTACACGTATTATACATAATTTTAATTTATATATAGAACGTTTCGATAACTTACAGATAACAAGTTTCGGCCACACCATGGCGATTGGGCCAGCGTATGCTAACGTTTGAAGAATATGTTGGCGTTCGTCGGATACTTCATGAGTAAGTTTTGTAGGAATCAAAATTACTCTGAAGCAGTAAGTTGTTCACGTATGGTCGTCGCCAAATAACACGCCAAATACGTCTACATACGCCAATTTACATGGGAGATCAGTTTGACACTCAAAGCAAATTACTCATGTTACAAAAAAGTTTTGAGTTTGACCTGCGTATTATAGAGTCGAAAGCACACATCAACATGATTGAACGTTTATTAGTATCATTATACAAAACTAACCCATAACCTATTCGACGAACGGCAGCGTTTTGGACTAAGTTTTCATGAGTTGGACCCCTGTTGGACCCTTGTCAATGTGTGAGGAGACCCATGTCTCGATTTCATAATACGCTGATAGACAGATGACTCTTCTGGTGGACAAGATTGACCCAAAAGAGATTCTTCAAACCATTGGCTTTTAGCTCTTTGTTGAATTTAAGCTTCATTTTATATGAGTACACCAAACTTCCGGAACACCCAATGTCACTCTGCGACTGGGTTTGTCAACTCGGCACCCCTTTCGGAGAGTCCATGTAAGTAATAACGTTAATTTGGTATATAATATTATTTCTGTAGAAATACGAATGAGTGGTTTACTGTATATGGTGAACGAGTGAATTGGACGCATCCTAATTTGAAGAAAAACTCTAATAGTTTTTGTGTTGTGTTGACCAAGGATGGTTTAAAGAATAAAGATTGTGATAATGGTATGATGTCTCTGTGTCAGTCATCAAATGTTTCAGGTAGGCTACGCTTTTTTGATTTAAAAAAAATACTACATATCAATCATAAGAAAATCGGGTATAACTAGCTGGACTCAATAACATTGAACCGTTACTGCACAAAATATCAACAATATCAACAACTTTTAAAAAGAGGGTTAATTATAATTTTTAGTATGTATTAGTAAATCGTTCATGTAACTTTTGTCATTAATATTGAATGGCTGAATATGTTAATGACCTAGAACAAGACATTGTTGCATACCAATCTCGTCAGGTCACCGAAGGAAATGAAGACCGCGACAGAAAACCACAAATGAAACATCTATATCTGTTTTTAAATAGATTGACCAATCAAGCCTCAAGCCACGCGGTCAAAACTATAATATCATGAATACTCTATGGTTAGAGAATCAAGTAGGACGTAAAACTCCATTCATTTCATTTCGTTTACGTTAGAAAATCCAAATGATGATAATGGCGGTAGCGATTGAAGTCAGGAATTAATTTTATCAAACAACATTTTGATCTCAGGTACATAACACAGGTTCATAAAAACGATATGAACAGGTTGATAATCATGCAAAGTATTCAAGTAAACAGAACGCATGAAATTGTTCCAAATAAAATAATTTTGACAAAAGTTTCAAGTTAGTTATCACATAAACGTTTTTACAAAGATCTTTTTTGTTACACGCAAGCGCATTTTGTAGAAAGGTGTAAAAGGCTGACATCAAAACGAAAGCCCTATTTAGAAAAAGTACAAAGAATTTAATGAAAACATGCGTTTATTGATAGTTGTGGAATTCGTTGCCGGATTAAATATTTTCTTCGCCAAGGCTCGGGTAATATTAAAGGGATACTACTTCTTAGAATGAACATAAGATTTAATTTTTCAAGAATGGTCAATATGAATATATATTCATCAGTGAACTTACCTGCTGTCATAAAGTTACAACAGAATCCCTGTAAAATCTAGAAAATTGGAAAATTAATAAAATTAAGTAATTATTGTTAATTCAATAGTCTTAATATTAAGCGTTTTTCAATAGTTAATTGCATATTTATGGATAATTACTAAGGTTTTTGGATTTATCGGATTATATAAGGATCCTGTTATGTTATTTATAACACCAGGTATATATACTGATGAATATATTTTCTTATTGGCCAAGTTTAACATTTTTAAATTTTATGTTAATTCTAAGATGTATTATCACTTTAAATCTAGAAACTCATTTCTTAAATTCATATTACATCAGCACTCAAAGAAATACTGTGACGATATTATATCGGCATGTTGTTGACAAAATTGTGCAAAATGATTGTACCTACATCAGTATACTGGTTATCCTGATCAAAATAATTACCTCAGACTTTATTTCATCCAGATTAGATCTTTGAATATTCGACATTATTCTTCGTACTTTCAATTTAGTAAAAATTGCATCAACACTGTGTCGATTTTACCATATTAGATAGCCTATACAGTTGACTTGCAGGACAGTGACACAGCAGCGGCCATATGTGTAGGTGCGAAAACATCCGATTCCAATTAAGAACTGTATAAAATTTATCTGTCCAGTTATAACCGAATTTAAATTTCCATTCTGTTACACAGTACTTGCTGTTTTCAAATATGTCAATTTTTTTTTAAAACATGTTTACTTGTTACTTGTTTACAATTTATTATAACTGAGATTCATACAATTTGTTACAGCATGCTATAATAGGACAACGATCTTGGATAAATGCTACTGGAAAATACCAGACCTAAAAGACAAAGATTCAAGCTCGATTTATACAAAGGAACGAGAGTGTGTTCGTCTTGGTGGTACTTTGGCAGTTCCAGAAAGTAAAAATATATCTGATAGTTTGAGTTTGGAATTTTCGTAAGTGCATGTTATTTCAAATCGATATGAATATTCTAAATGAGGTGTAAACAGTATAGAAGAATTTCATTGAGACTCAATAATCTCCTAAAACCTTTTGCGTCCGGTTATTCAAACATTTTCCTCTCTACGAATCAAAATAAATGACGAGAATATGGGATTATCAAAGCAACGGCTAGATGTGGATAATACCGTAGCGTTGCCAAAGGAACATGGGTCAAAGCATAAATCATGACTCCATTGTTCACGAGGGAATCTACTGTTTTTGGTATGATTGAATCTTATTTAAACCTGGTAAGATTGTTATGATCGTAAGGTACAAAAAGTACAAACTGATCTCAAATCTTGATGGCATCAACCAAATTCTTCAGTACACTCAAAATTACCAAGATTACCTAATTGAGTTGAATAATAAATCTCTATATGGATATTATACGAAGGGGAATCAGAAACGGACCTATTCCCCAACAATTTAGTCCTAATTTCAGGACACAACACTTACAAGTTAAATCAGTATATATCTCAAAGAATCATAAGGCCAAATCTAAATACCTTGCCGTCGATCTGGATAAGACTTTACTACGGACTCGGAACATTATAAAGAATTAAGAATTCAGGATTTCATACAATCTTTGTTAACAGTTCACGAATATAAAACAAGTTAACTCTAGGAATTGACAAGATGACTTCGGGCCACATGGACTGACAGGAAGAGAGAAGTCAATTTAATAGGCAAAAGATCGCGAATGACTGAGAATAGGCCATTTTCCGATCGCCTCACTCCAGTCATGCGGAGCATCAGCTTACCTTATGACGAGTACAGCGGCCCTCACATTTAGTTTGCCTAAATTTCAACAAAGGATAAGATAACATAGTAACACCAATTTGACATGTTTCAGGAATGATAAGTATTATATTGGTATGGTCAATAGCCTGTGGTATGACATTTACACTGGTCAAAGAGTCCAGAATCATTTCTGGTATAAAGGCGTTGATAATGATGAATGTGCTGTAATGAGAGATAGGTTGTCGATTTATAACTGGGGAACTCGGAGTTGCAGTTCGACTTGGAGTTCCTTTTCCGGTTTATGTGCAAAAGATATCGAGAAAGGTAATAATATTTAATACACAGGTATCGGGATCTATAAATGTGAACCACAAATTTTGTACTTAATAAAGGAAAAGGATTGTTTAAAGAATTACTACCCAATCAATATGCAACTTGACAGTAATTGAATTTCAACAATCAAACTAGTAGTGACAGTGGTGCAAATCTAAACATGGGCATAATTATGTATCGTCATTTTGCAAATCTTTTTACAGGGTTCAATTTTGCGTCAAAATTTGCAAAAGGTTTTGATTAAAATTTCTCGAAAGCAAATGTTTTTACTTAGATGTAAACTTATAAACTTTATGAATTTATCAATCATCCATTTAGTCATATCAGAACTGTTTGAAGGTTATTTTTTAATCCATGTAAAATGTAAAACATTCAACATACAAGAGAGATGAAACTGTGAAAGAAAAGGGTTAATTTGTCTTATACTAAAACTTATACTTGTCTTATACTAAAAATTAGTATGTAAATTCCACAGGTGAAGTTTGTCCAGAAAACCACACATCAAGAAATATGAGCGACTACATCAGATGTTTTTGGTTAACATCGTCGGTTAAAAAAATGGAATCTGCTAAACAACTATGTGAACATAGTGGTGGGTTTTTAACATATGGACAAAACGATGATGAACAAATTTTTCTATCAAATTTTTTGTAAGTTGATTCTTGCTGATTTCTATTTTATTAAGATCTACTGGCAAAAAGGGGTATCATGACATATCCTTAGTATAGAACTCTTTGGGACTGAGCAAGTATTACCATAGTGAGATTAAACGAATCTAGGTAACATGGTTCAAGGAATTTTGATCTCAGGAAAGTTTGTTCAGTATGTTATTCAAATGAAAAATTTGTCAAAGTCACGAATAAATCACCCTTCTCCTCTGCTTATTAAATGTCGTCGCCCATCTTCATTCCTCAAATCGGGACTAATTTTTATTTGTATATAGTTACAAAATGTGGACGAATACTGCTGTCACTCAATCTGTTCATGTTTTGCGATAGCAGCAACAATTTTGGTCGGATTTTGATGATGATTGGATAGATCTCGTACTAGTTCGAATTGTGAGTTATTGGCCTCCACTTTTCATTCCAATTCATGAAAATCTGCCTGTGAAATCAATAGAGGTGAAAGCTTTGATGAAAAAAAATTGGTTTACGTTTGTGTATTAGTGATATCTCGGACATGTTAGATTTTTGACAAATGGTTCTAGACTTAATTCCCTAAAACCAAAAATGACCCAAAATACGTACACGAAATACGTATTTTAGATTGCTATGAAACGTACTGCTGTGTGAGACTATATAGCCTTTTGGTGTCTGATCGTTATAGATTATAACGTTGATTAATATTTTCTTAACAGAGACGCTCAGAATGAAAATTATGTGTGGATCGGCATTACAACGAATAAACGTAGATGGTACAACAGCAAAGGTGAACAAACTTGGTTCAACTGGAAAAATTCTTATTCACAAGATAACTGTGTGACTTTCAGTGGTTTTGATGATTTCAAATGGTCAGTCGGTTGTTCAGAACCAGTGATTCCAGGTCTTACAACATCTGCACCCAAAAAAGGGCCAGGAGGACGATCGGGAGAAGCGTCCATGACAACAGGCAATCTGTGTATGAAGGAAGATTCAAGTAAGTAAAGACACATGTCTTTGGGTTGTGTTGGATGTTGTGTTGACACATATCAAAATATGGTCAGGTTGTGGTGTTCGCCATAATGAAATAAACTGAAACAAAGCTACGCATTGAAAAAAAAAACATCAACCTATGAAAGACGTCCATAGCGTTCATAACCCCAAATTTGCTGCTCAGAAGTATATTAGAATTGCCGTGAACTAGGATTTCATATTAAAAATACATGAGAAGTTATTAGATAATTATTATTAGTAATAAATCGCCGATAGTGATGTTGGGTATGTAAATTCGGCTCAAGAGTTGTGTTAGGTATTCCAGAAGCGTGAACATATTATCTTGCGTCTATTGTATTATAGGAAAATAATTTTCACTAAGACTCAATTTAGTATTATAGTGCTTTTTTGTACGCCCGTTTTCAATAATGTGGAGTTGAAACGTTCTGCAGTAGAAAGCAATTTTTTCGTCTTTTTTCTGAGGCAAAAGTGAATATTTTTTTTAATGCGTTTTGAACCTTGAACGCTCAATTGTTAGTTAAGCCATGGCGTTGTTACATAATATTTTATGGTCAAAAGAAGCGATAATTATATTCGGGACTATCTTTTATTATTATAAATGATTTACTCTCTTTAATTATATGAGATATTTAATGTTTTGTTCTTCCATTTATTATCTTTCAAAGGAGTTATATCAACTACAGTACAGACAACAACTACTGTAGAAAATCCAACGACCACAAAGGCTCTGACAACCTCAGACCATACAACAAATTCTAAAATGCCTACCACAAAGGCTCAGACCAGCTCAGGACTTACTACACAGGCTCAGACAAGTTCCGAACCTACTCCACAGGCTCAGACACGCTCAGAACCTACCACAGAGATTCAGACATCCACAGACCCTACCACAGAGACTCAAACAAGCTCAGAGCCTACCACAGACACTCTGGCAACCCCAGAACCTACTACAGAGGCACAGACAACCACAGAATCTACTACACAGGCCCCGACAAGCTCAGAACCTACCATAGAGGTTCAAACAACCCTAGAGCCTACCACAAAGGTTCAGACAAGCCAAGACCCAACTACACAGAATCAGACAAGCCATAAAACTACCACAGAGGCTCAGACAAGCTCAGAACCTACCACAGAGGCTCAGACAAGCTCAGAACCTACCACAAAGGCTCAGACAACACCAGAACCGACTACAAAGGTTTGGACACCATTAGAAACTCCCGAAATATCTTCATTAACATCTTCAGAACCCATCACTGTACCCACGACATCCCCTAAAATGTCTGTGTTGCCAGACCCTTCAACTTTTAAGCCTTTAGGTTTTACAAAGCCCATCCTCACTAAAGACGACAGATGCCTTAAAATTATTGTGGATTCAGAGAGTAAAAAGTCATGGTCGATAAATTGTTTGTGTCCATGTAAAAGACGAAAAAGCCAAGTGCAGACGTTAAATAAACAAACCATAGAAAAACTTCAAGAGGAGACCAAAAAGAAATTAATTGTTTCTCAGAAGAGTATCTCGGCCGTTACTCAGAAAAAGATTTCTCTGCCTGATAAACGAGTCTCCTCAACCACCATTGGAACAGCTTCTACTGCCACTATAATTGGTATTCTTATCACTCTCGTTATGGCAGATCTCATCAAAGTATTTCTGGAATTAAAACGAAAGATTCGTTATATTTCGAATCCATATTGAGTGAAACGCAACTCTGAAAGAGAATGATATAAGCATAAAAACAAACCCGATTCAATCTTGAAATCTGATTTATGGATTAAAATCACCACCGTTTTTGCACGTTTAAACTATAGGAACATTATTGTAACAGGGGTAACCTCCTCTTACCTTGTATAGCGGAGGGGAGAGGGGGTGGGGGTGGTTATTAGATTACTTTTTCTAATGATGAGTTACATCTTATTACTTCAATTTTTGTCAATCAGTCCAATACTCAACTGAAATCGTGCTCTGTCAAAGTCAAAGATATGCCCTGATATTGTTCCTACTTTCTAATATCTTGAATAAATAGAGTGGATGTATTCATATAGATGCCACTTCCCATTTAAAAATAATAAATATTAAATAATTTAAATTTAAATTAAATATATATTTAATATTCGACGTATTTATTTATTGATTATTATTTCAATAAACTTTTCAAATTTAATTCATTTAAATTCCTGATTCCAAACTTTGATATATTGGTGCCCTTTAGGTCCTTTTTGGGGTGGGATAACTTCATCAACATATAAGAAAACACTGGAGGGAGTACTTGAGAAGACGGTAAAAAAAACTTTCTTATATAATAACCGCCGGGTGACTCAGACATCTCTGTCCACTGTTCTAATAACACTGTTTGATTGGGTCCCCTTGCGTTTGGCAGTACCACGCCTATGAAAAAAGTGCATTCCTAAAGCTAAATTCGACTTTAAATACAACTCTATATTTTCGTCCATTTTGTAGAGCAACCTAAATAGTATCCAAAATCACTGATTAAGAAACTCAGACCTATGGAAGCCGTAACATTTCCTCGCCCTTTTCCTCGCTTTCTCGCATTTTTCCTCGCCTTTTTTACCCCCGCTTTCTCGCCTTTTCCCTATCCTTTTTTCCTGCCTTTTAACCTGCTTTCTCGAGGGCGAGAAGTCGTGAGTAGATATAGCCGCACCCGACATCCATACAGACCCTTGTAAAAGCAATATGTTTGCCATGAACACTCGAGTATAGTCAAACAGATACTTTTGCTCATCCGGGTACCGTCAAAACATAAAAAAAATTCCATTATAGTTTCAAGGGTATGAAAGGTAAATCATTTAAAGGGATTGACTAATCCCTCACTGGAATAAGAAAAAAGATTTAAAGTATTAAACTTGGTTTATTCACAATAAAGTAAATATATATGGAATTTGCCCGAACAAGCGTCAAAATATCAGGAAGAAAAATTTCAGAATATTTCGAATTGTCGGTGTCTTATTTCCTCTCTTTCTGTCATTCTAGTAATCGAACAAAAGAAAAAATAAGCTGTAAACTGACGTTGTAGTTTCTCGAATTGGATAAGAGTTCATATTCAACATTCCAATATCGAAAAAAGTAGGTATTATTGTTCACAGTGTAGAGGATCTATAATGGGTGTTATTGACAAAATGACTCACACTATATATCAATAGAATATATTTTTATTTTTAAGTAAGAAATAGATAATAAGGGACTGTTGACTGTTTGCAGGTTTGCACTCAACGTATTAATATTTTTAATATAATATACGCAATTTATGTATTTTTTTTGTTCACCTGCAGGATTACATGTTTTTTTTCGAGATTCCCTGTAGTTACAGGCAAAATGGCAGCGTTAACTAAGGTCATTCGCCCAAAATTATCCATGTCGAATCTGGATCGGGTACGGTCTGCTCCAAGCATGTAAATTTTTAAGGCAGGGTTACGCGGTTAAAGACAAAAACAACAAATGGTGCAGCGCCTCCGATATTCCGGGTTGCACCTGGAGGATTAAGCACGGGTTTAATCGGATTTAACGGTTCTGCTGGTGATATGACACCATTTCATTGTTAAGGTCCGGTTGATTATAAGTTGATGACTTCAAATGGTCTTTTGCCCCCAATATAATGCTTATGGTTGCCATGATACGTCATAAGTCGCTTTTCCAATTCATTCTGTTGAGTGTCAATTCATTTATTTCATTGATAAATTTAATTTAATTAATTATTTATTTTGATTTAAGATATTCTAGAGTATCCGATCACCCTCAAGAATCCTTCCATAAAATGAAGGTTGCAATGGTGAGATATTTTGTATATCCCTCTCCCACTCAACAATAAAAATAGGCCTATTTGCATAACCTGACATAGGCTAACTAGTGAGAAATAAATGTAAAATGAGAAAGAGGTTATTGCTATACTTTAATTCAATCTAAAATCTTTCTATGGGTCGTCGATTACGATTTTGAACGTCGCAACAGCTGTCATTGTCCCTTTTCCTGATAATGATATTTTCGTCGATCTTTTAGATTATTTAGGATTTTCTTAGAAAACGGTAAGATTTTATTTTCTTAACATTGGGGTTTAAAATGATATTTTTAATACTAATCACTTTATTAGAGTAAGGAATTAGGCTCAAAGACTAGGCTTTCTTCATTTCGCCCAACTTATACGTCAAATCACCCAATCTCGTGTATCCCCGGAAATGATAAATAATTTACAGGTGTGACCTCTCATGACCTCCGCATTTGCATGTTTTATTATGGGTTATCTCTACAATGTCAAATTTATAATCTATTTCTAACATAGACAAAATGGTGGATTTCAGTTATAACCAAACATCACAAATTTTTATCTGCCAAATTTCCTTAAAGTCCAAAGCTGTAATCGGAGTGTCGTCTGCTAGTTTATAGCCTTTTTCCAGTGAACAAAGTCATGTGATAAAATAGTGGATTCCATGCAGTGGCGGAGTCACAGGGCGAAGGCTAGTTTTTCGGGCCAGGCATTAAAAAAAAATTTTTTTGAACGGCCCGATTTCATAAAGCATTTCGACGTGCTTCCCTCGTTGTCCCCAAGCACATGATGATAATGAGTGATAAGTAAACTATATTATCATGTGCCTGAGGACGACGGGGGAAACACGATTAAACATTGTACACGAAAATAGGTGACGCATTTTGCAGCTCATTAAATATGGGTCATTCATAAAGAAACGTCGAAACAAACCAATTTTTATTATTTTATAGATTATCTGAGGAGCATAGACAAAAAAAAAATATGTTTTTTTATTTGGCGAAATTCGGTATAGAATCCTTATATACAAACTTGATTAATCAAAAATAATTATAAAAGTAGGTCTAAAATGTTACTAAATTTGTTGATTGTTTTGTTATGTAATGTTTTGTACCATGTACGTACCACTTGCATGAGTACTGAGTAAACTTTACGCAAATGCTGCCAAATGTCCTATGACCGTGTATACAATTACTGTGCGTTACTTAGCCTTATAATATAATGCATGTTTAGTGCGGGATTAGGTCGCAAACGCTGCGAAAAACACACAACGTTAAGTTAGTTACAAGTTAGACGACCAACTTCCTGCTTGGAATTTCCGGGACAAAATCGTGCAAACGTCATGATGGCTCTTAAGTTCAGCAGATCCATGGAAAACCAATAGAGAGCGATTCTATGCAGAAACCTAAAATTTGTCCAGTGTTTGAATGGTTTTGCTCAAGATATACATATTTTTAATTTTTTCTGATTATCCTGTTGAAATTTTGTTAAAATTATGCTGTCTGTTAAATTTTTAAATTCATAATTAGTTGCATTAAATTTCTTGACAAAAATAATAAAAAAGTTTTGACTATTTAAATGACATTACGCCTATTATAGATTCAATTTATCAATTTTAAAGGCAAAAAACCAATAAGAATACCAGAATATCGTGAAAATTTTGTGTTAAAAACCTTATATTCCATGTGTCATAGGAACTTACAGTAACATTTTTTTTTTCCAGAAAAAATTAATTAAAAGCTTGTGCTGCAATCTAGTGGTATTTTCTCTAGTTAACAATCATTCCCCTTATTAAAACAATCATAAGTGCCGAAAGGAAATTACGAAGATTGGTAACATACGTAACGTTTAAGATTCATACAATAGTCTTTGAGATCCCACAATCTTTTATTCTTTTGACTTGAAGTAATTTTAAGTACACTAGTTTTTTACTGATTTTTTAAAATTAAAACTATGATTAAAGCCTATACAATTTCAGTTCTTTTCGTAGAAATGTGTGATTTGTACATGAAACACTGTTTAGTGTTTGATATTCTTCACACTTTGTTGATCTTGATATACAACATAATGTTACACTCTGGAAGATAATGCCCTCTGAACTAAGTCGCCCTCATGAATCACGAATAGGGGTTTTGAAGTATGAATGGGGGTGTGGTTTGGACACTATGAGTCACCCTATGATACATATTATACCCCAGAAAATATTGCCCTCTGAACTGGGATGTTATACAGTGGTGTAATCTATTGTCGTGGATATAAGGATTCAACACCGAATTTCGTCAAAGTGAAAAAAACGAAAAAATTTTTTATGTCTTAGATGTTTCTTCAGATATTGTACAAAATGAAAAAAAATTGGTTTATTTCGATTTTCTTTATGAATCCTTCACTTTGACCCATATTTCATGAGCAACCAACTCGGCAACGGCGGCAGAATGCGTCACCTATTTTCGTGTACAATGTTTGATCTATAAATAAGTCGATAAATAACCACGATTTAAAAAAAAATAGTGACTGACAAAATAAGATACGTATCGTGATTTATTGCTAAAATTCACTGAAACAACATAAGAATATGGTCCACTTTGTGTTCCATAGAAATTTTCTGCTACACGGAATCCGCTAGTTGATCACGTGACTTCATTCGTTGGTCTAACATTTTAGCAGACGACACTTGGAATTCCGATTACCGCTTGGGATTATAAGGAAATTCGGCCGATAAAAAATGGTGACGTTTGGTAATAACTGAAATCCGCCATTTTGTATTTGTCAAAGTATACATTAATACATTTTACCTTGCTTGAAACTACTGGATTCATTCTACAAGCTGATATTGTACAGAAAACCCATGTTTATTAAAACAAAATAATGGGGGAGGCCAGGCAACATTTCCGGAAATCCACGAATAATAAGGTAGACTTAGCATTTTGTTATAATTAGGTAGCCTATTATTTAGATAGTCTTAATAACTAATAACAAACTTGATGTTATAGCTGAATTGACCACACAACCCATGTGGGCCGGTGGGACCAAAATTCCGAATTCCCGAACTGTCCGAATTGGGTCAGAAAAGACAAAAAAATCGAAACTAAAATTGCGCCAAAGGTCGTGCACAAATTCGGCAATCAAAACATTTTACATCAAAACACGAATATTTTTAAAAGCTTTCATTCGGTCATAGGGCCTATCACAATTTTTTTCTTAATTTTTCGTATACACTGTGCTAATTTATAATAATGGCGTCTATGAATTGATATTTTTTATTTTTAATAAATATGATTGCTATTATTCAATTGACACTTTTTGCTGTTTTGTGATCAAATGTCTTGAATGTCAAGGTGACAACTCAGTGGGAGAATTAAATCTAAATAGCTACCAAAAGTTTGAACTCTTGGTTCTTGCTGTTCCTCACAACCAGGCAACATCTTCCGCGACCTAGTCTCCTTCCCATTCAGAAAATGCGTTGGTCGATAAGGGGGCTGCAGGAGAAGATTGGAAAAACACCTCTACAGCTACGTGGCATTAAATGAAAACCTGTTACAGACTTTTTAGGGAATGACAGTCGGATTCAACTACTAGTACTAATCCTCCATGCTATCCACAGAGATATGTCTAAAAAAAGAGCTGCTAAACCTAACTGGTAAAGGTTGCGTTATGACAACAATATACCGGTACTATAATAATACTATAGTACTATAAAAAATACTAATGTGAAAAGGATGCATGCATACCAAGTTTCATCAAGATTGGATAAAAACTGTAGTCTCTATCAAGCCTACAAGTCCACATTTCCATGTGGGCGTA
>NW_008709379.1:4289218-4369475 GCF_000327385.1 Lottia gigantea
GGGGGGGGGGGGGGGGGGGAATTCACATTGGCATCAAACTTTGTGGGAATGGGAAGACGCCTTCGATCACAAAAGTAAAAATAACGATTATATTTATTAAAAATCAAAAATATCAATTCATAGACGGCATGATAAACTTGCACAGTGTACACAAACAATAAAGAAAGAAATTGTGATTTGACCAAATGAAAGCTTTTAAAAATACTCGTTTTTTGATGTAACATTTTTTGATTCCCGAATTTGTGCACGCCCCTTGACGCAATTTTAGTTTCGATTTTTTTGTCTTTTCTGACCCAATTCGGACAGTTCGGACGGTTCGGGAATTCGGAATTTTACACCCACCGCACCTGGGCCAACATGCAGTAGCTAACAATTTCACCTCTTGTTGTTTCAGATAGGCTACTGTTGTATGAAGTTCAAAAAGTGTTTGGAGATAATTTTCTCGTTAGGGCTATGCATAGGGCTGGGGGCGCCTGGAAATAGCAAGTAAACAATGATGAAATTTATTACCAAACCAGTCAGTTGCTTAAAATCATTGATCCAACCATAGACTCAGGAGGTTCAGTTCAATTGTGAACCTTCCATACTAAAAAAATTATGATAATTGATAATTCAGTCTCAAAGTTTCTTTTAGACATTGAACATATTAAATTATGTTTATATTTAAAATTTCTTTATGCAATATTTGATTGCTAATCATTTTAATTGATGTGTTATTCATTGTTTGATTTTACGATTTTTGGGTATTACTTGTACTTGTACTAAATAGTGAATACTTATATTCTTAAATATTCTACACTAAAATTGTTATTTTATCAGTTTCATTTGTGCCAAATTTTATTAACTTCTTGACGCAATATAGGCCTACACGTAGCCTAACACTTCATTTTTTTTCTTAGAGGCACATCAACTCATGCAGGCCTACTGATAGTAGCCTAACTTGCCAATACATGCTTGAAAACAGCCTTTTCTGAAACTATGTGCATATGACTGGATAAAAGTAGAGTTTGGTATTATCCCCCACCGAGATTCACAGACTGTTAAATTCTAAATTGCTAAAAAAAAATGCCATTTTTCCTGCGTAACATAGGCCTACGTAACGTATGTTAACAAGAGCTGCATAAAAATTTAATCATACTTATAATATGAGAGTTTTTGTTTAAATTGTGGTCTGTTACTACTAAACTAAAATAGAACTTATAGCAAAAATTCCATAATAAGTTTGAAGACAAAACATAAATATCAATGAAAGACACTAGTAGGCTACAATAGAGCGTATCGCCGGCAATCTGGCCAACCCACTACAACTCTCTATGACCTTGACCCTCTATGATAATGTTTGGAATGGCCGTCTTGTTGGTGAAATCCATGGTAACGTAGAAAATTAGAGGATTTGTTTATTAATATGAACATTAATCGTCGTGATAAATATAGTATTTGCAATTATGAAAGAAATTTTGGAATTCTGTTAAAAGAAAGATTATTTTTGGCAGTGTTTTAAATAAGACATCGTTTGGGCTATTTGGGAAGGAAATAATGGTAAGTGTGTTATTCACTCTCTAGTCTCTATGAAATCTAATGCGTGTCGAAACTATCCTACATTCTCTAGAAAACTCTCTACAATTTTATCATATTAAGTAATACTGTATACATGATCACTCACATCAATTTAAGCGTCGTAAAAACAGCGTGTTTCTGGATGGTTTGTATAGCTACAGCTAGGCCTATAAAGATTTAATGACCCACATATTACAGTGGTGTAACCTATTTTCGTGGATATAAGCATTCAACACCGAATTTCGTCAAAGTTAAAAAAACGAAATTTTTTTTTTGTCTTAGATGTTTCCTCAGATATTCTACAAAATTGGTTTATTCTGATTTTCTTTATGAATCCTTCACTTTGACCCATATTTCATGAGCAACCAACCCAAATAAGTATACATTAATACATTTTACCTTGCTTTAAACGACTGGATTCATTCTACTAGCTGACATTGTACAGAAAACCCATGTTTATCAAATCAAACTAATGTGGAGGTTGCGCAAGGTCGCTCATGTAAATTATTAAACATTTCCGGAAATCCACGAATAATAGGTTTCCACGAAATTAGGTTACTTGACTGTATGTAGGCTTTTCCTTTTTTCCTTTCATTCTGATCAATAATTATCTAAAATAAATCCTGTAGGCTATTGTGAAACAAAATCTTTTCATGTATCTATAAGAAAATATGAAGCATTAATATGAAGAGTCAGTGTAGGAAATTCAAAATCAAAGAAGTCAGATATTTTATAAGACTAATGAGGATTTGAGGGTTAAGTCTACCATGGTCATGGACTAGGATAATACTGAAATTTTTATTTCTTCTGTAAGCTGTAACAAGTCTCTTGCTGTAGATATGAGGATATTGGTCTTAAAGTTTCTGGTAGGCCTAGCGGCATGTGATGATATGAGAGTCGTTAGTGGCAGTTGGCTATGATTGTAGGTGGTAACAAGTCTTCAATGAATGTTCTTCTCGTGTACCAAAGGTAACAGAGAGACTTCCTCATACATTTCATCTCAAATACCAATAATACCATTGTCTATTGCGCTGTCTGCTGGATTCCAATTACTTTTTTTCTTGGTACGCTTTCCACAGCCAAGGCGTTCACGATAGAAAAAATTTAGTTGAAATATTGGTGAAATAGTCAATGGCTTTGACATGGGAATGCAAGTCAAACTGCCATCCAAAAGTCTTTTTTTCAATGGGAGAAAGTTGACCTAATTTTAGAATACTTCCTCCCGTGTATAGTTAAAATACGAGACCCATTTAATGTAAATAGTTCTATATTTCATGTAGGCTCCAGTCACATTTTCTGATGTCATGGTGCCAACATATTCTCTGGGTGTTTCCGGGTTTGATTTAGGGGTTTTATGCTGGTTATTGGCCATAGTTATTGATTTTTGAGGTAAAAGTAGGACGGAACTGAATAGATTTGAATCATTGATTTTAAAAAGAAAACCACGAGTAGACGAACAATTGTTTGCTGAGAAATTATTGCTCAGGAATTACAGAAGCATGATGAAGGCACTGTAGAATCTGAAATAATGCCCTCACTATGGTCTTGGTATCTTACTGCTGTCTGTAATTGGATTTCTGTGGTTGCCTATTGTCATAATGTTGTCCATTTCCATAAGGCCGCCTATTGTCATAATGTTGCTGATGCGATGGGGTCTTCTATGGGGTTACCTGGGTAAACGGCAGTTGTATCCATAGTCCATATTAGATCAAATAAAATCAACTATCAAGATTGCAAAAAGTAAAAGGGAAATTGAAATAAGTTTTTTTTTTAAAAATATTTTAATACTTAACAGTTCAGAAAAAAATTAGAACAACAAATAAGAAATAGAAATAAGACTTACAAAATAACTCACAATAAAGAATAACAAATTACATAAGTCCTCATATGACTATTCTGGATGTAGTATACTTCTTCAGGCATTTAGTAATGTCTGATTTCTATTCATAATACTTACATAAAGTACAATAATAACATATTTTCACTGTTATAATAGTGTTCAATACATCAATTGTAGATGTAGAAATATACACAGTTAAAATAGTGTTCAATACATCAATTGTAGAGCGATATACATATAGAGTGTACACTTTTAAAATAGGTACTCAATACATCATTTGTAGAGCAATATACATGTAGAGATACACTGTTAAAATAGGTACTCAATACATCATTTGTAGAGCAATATACATAAGACTGTTAAAACAGTACTCAACAATAAAACATCAATTGTAGAGCTAATATACACTGTTAAAATAGTGTGATACACATGAAGTAATATATACAGTTAAAATAGTACTCAATACATCATTTGTAGAGCGATAAACATGTCGAAATATTCACTGTTAAATTGTATTCAATACATCAAATATAGAGCAAATTAGAAATACTATGTTATTTATTATGTTTAAAGAATAATGGCTCAGTCTTAAGGCGAGCAAAGGTTGACCTTGTGTTATTGATGGTATAACAGAAGAAAGACTTCCTCCTAAACTTTTAGTAATATAAACTGACATCATCCAAAGTTCACAGGCCGATGGAAACCCTGCATGCTGAGGGCAAATTTCAGCTTGGCAAACTACTTTGACACATACAAGCAGGAATTTGATTTTCAGCCTTTTATTACAAATGATCAAAATATTACATAAATATACTTGCACATAGAAGCTAAGTAAATTTAAAAGGCTCATGTGCGCCCTGCTACTATCAGTTACAGTTTTTCGAGATCCTAATTTAGAGTAAAAATGTGAAATTGTATGTCGAAAATTTAAGCTTTTCTTAAAGTTCAAAGGCCCTAAAACTAATATTGGCTTCACTTCAGCCAGTCACCTTTGGTATTTTGCCAAATATACAAACATCAATCTGATTAAAATGCAAATCTGGACATTTCACAAGAGATTGAAATTACAATCATGATCTAAATAAATTTTCAATGCATCTCTTGGGCAAGTCATGTTATATAAGTAAGTAGATTATTTATTACAGTGACATGTGCATAAAACATAGAATACAAAGACGTGAAAAGTAATATCATAATAAGCTTATATCCAATCAATCAAAGATTTTGTTACTTTATGTTAGGAAAATTTCTGGTATATTTATTGATGATCATTCACTTGCATTGACTAACCTCTTTTAATAGTGTTTTTGATTGGTTAGCATAAATTATGACAACTATTGGTGCTATTGAGTCATTAATCCACAGAATAAGATTTAAAAAGAATCTCATTTCATTCGTTCATCGCATCATGAATGGTAAGTGTAGTTGCCCCCAAAAGATTGAAATGAAACCTCCAGTTCTGTATTTTAATCAGATGGCACAACAGTGGCTTTGAAAATAAAGCAGTTAACTGGGCATCTTGTAATGTCAACCAGTTCAAAACACTTAAAATTAATGGACTTTTGTTACTATTAAGGTCATTGGAAGAATCCCTTTCAATCAGCTGCTAATAACAATAAAAGGGCATTCTGCTTTTTTATGGGGTCACATGAAATGGGAGGCGTTTAGTGTCGTTGTTCCGTCCATACTTGTTTATGAACACTCCAAAAGTCACAATTCTTGACTGATTTTGACCAAACTTGGTATGATTGTATGTAATCACCCAAGGATGAAACCTATTGAAAATCAGAAAAATCTAAAAATATTTAGTTATTGCACTTGCTCATGAAATGCTTGTAAACACTCTTGAAGATGCAGCTCTTGACAGATTTTGATGAAACTTGGTGTGAATGTTTGTTATCACCCAAAGATGAACCCTATCGATATACAAAACAATCGGAAAATATTTAGTATGATTTCTTGAAAAAGCATTCTTAAAAACACTTGATTCTTGACAGATTTTGATGAAACTTGGTAATATTATACAATATCGCCAGAAAAAAGTTCGAAAGAGGTGTAAGACTGATGGTTGAATATTGCATACTGGTAATTGTTACTGTACTGCCAAATATTTTTTATTCAAAATCAAAGCTGCCAATGGGCGTATATTACCTTGCCTGGCAAGCTATCTTTCAATCAGTTTTTGTGGTTTTGAGCATGAAATAATGAAACTGCATGTCAATATATAGAGGTAGATGCCCCCTTACCTTTCATTGAAGTTTTAACTTAAAATTTCCTAGTGTTAAGTCCCAAACTACAACAGTCTTAACCGGTTACGAAAGTAATTTAAATCCCTGAGCTCCCTTTTTACTGTACAAGCAGATGATATTTGATTATGAGAATTAGAAATGAATTCTAATTGGACTACCAATTGTTGATAACCTGAAGCGGCAATTTCACAAATGTACCTCCAAAAGTGAAGAGTTGCAGTTAAAAATAAACTGTCCATACAAATATCACGTTTAATACAGCAATTCTAAAAAATTTTATGTTTAAAATGGCATAATAAGCCCAGTTTACACATTGAAATAAATTTGATAGCAGATATAGCTCCTTTAAGATATTGATGTCAAAAAAGTCTAGTTTAACTGGAATAGCCTCAGATATCAAACTGAAAAATGGAATGGTGAAGATGCTATCAGTGTTCCCAATAACACATTAATGGAATACTATTTCTTAGAATGACATAAAACTCAAAGTGTCGAAACATGGTCAATAAGAGTAGATATTCATTGGTGGACTTGCTCTGTGCCATGCGAAAAGAACAATCTCTTAAATGGTATCTATTTGACTTAAATATTTTTTGAAAAAAGCGTTTTTCAAAATGACTTAGTTTAATGAATTGAAACTTTGTTTCATAGATTTATTGGATTATAGAGGGATTCTGGTTGTATAGTTTGGCACCAGATAAATCCACTGATGAACAAAGACTCATTTAAGCACAAAAAGTTTTTTAAGTTTTTTGGTCATCCTTAGAAGCTGTATGCCTTTAAAAGTTTGGAAAACCTTTTTACAATCCCTTTAAATCCAGGACTTTCACAAATGTACCTCCAAAAGTGAAGAGTTGCAGTTAAAATCTATTTAACTTAAATATTTTTTGAAAAAAGCATTCAACTGTTCAACTGCAGGTCCAAGGAGTGAATATTTTCTATAAATAGTTAAATTCTATTCTATAACATATTATCATAGATTGATTGACAAGCATTTTAATGTAAAATATTGATTTATAAACATTATTATTAATAATTGCTCAGACAACATCTGTATATATATTTATACAAGTATATTATAAACATCACTGATCAACCAGTATTGTTCAAAAAAATTATTAAAAGAGTTAAAAATGATAAAAAGGAAAAGGCATTTTTTACCCACTGTTATTAACACTGTTAGAGGGATTCAACGAGGCTTGTTTGATGTGTATAATATAATTATATAATTTCCTCCATTCTGATTTCTAGACCTATGATTGTGGTGCCCTTGAGCCTTTCACAGATCCAATCATAAAAATTAGTTCATGGAAGAATATTTTCTATACTTAATTACAAGTTGGACCTCATACATTTGTACCTTTTAAACTTGTATCTCAAACACTTGTACCTATACACTTGTACCGTTTACATTTGGATCTCATACATTTTTACAAGACCTTGTTTTGGATCTCATATATTTGTACCTTTTACATTTGCATCTCATACATTTTATACACTTCATACAATTCCTTATCAGATATGTATATCATACCATAATTAAAAATTCATACAGATTTTTAGATAATATTATCATCATGGAACATAACTTGGAATTCACTTAAAGATGTACTTTAAACATAAAAACCTGAATTTCAACAACAGACTAATCCTAAAATTCAACAATTACATTGTCAGTTTGAATTGAGGTCAGATTTGACAAGAATGAATTACTTAAAGTTTTAATGTGTTACTTCAGGGTAAAAATACTGTTTTGTTACAATTGATTAATTCCTGACAGTATTTAATTATTTAAAGGAACAAGTTTGATGATGTAATCTTACCTCTTTTAAACAGTCCAATGAAAATGTCTGACTAAAGAATAGATGAAGATTTGATAACTATTCAGTGGTAGTTTTGGGAAAATACATGATGTATCTGTGGGGTGCCTGTGGATAATTATTTTGAGGATTATTTTTGAATTTGATTCGTCAAGAACATAGGTGTATGAAATTCAGAGGCTTGTGAAGTGGAGTAGGCTTGTTACTAACAGAGGTAACCAGAAACATAGGCCTTTCTTTTTTACTACATACACCAAGTGTGTTAACCCTTTCCATACGTAAAACCCATTAACGCGGCACAAAATTAACGTGACAACTTGCGTAAAACGTGTTAAAGCGTCTTTCTCTTTCACTGCTTACTAACAGTAAGGAATGCACAAATTACTAAATGTAAATATTGTTAAATGATATCAGTGGAGTTTTCTCAATCACGGCTAATGATTGGTTGACCTTTAACAAATAATTTAAGCAAAGTTGAAGGTCGATCGTCTGCTTGTTGTGTCCCCGGGTGCTCCCATTTTGGGCGATAGCCACCATAAACGATTTAATTACTCTGCCGAGCAGGCCAATGCTTAGATTCAGAATTGGATTGGTGATAATCCTGTTACAAATTCCAGTTCTTCCGAGGCCAATGAGGAAAATCAACCGCCTTTAGAATCACTACAGAATGAAGAAAGTGAAGAAAATTCGGAAAACTATGACACCAACGATTATGAGAATTAAATACCTGCCAAGAAAAAATCAAGTAAAACGACTAGGCCTATTACAAAGCCTAATTACGAATGGACCGGTGTAAAAGACAATGATTTTTATGTTCAGAGAGGATTTAGATCCCAGGAATATTGAAGAAAGTCTTATGATTGAAGCTGCAGAACCCGTGGATTTTACCAAGTCATTGATTGAATGAAGATATTGTAGCAAAGTTGGTTATTGAAATTAACAGATCAGCATTAGAAAAGGTCACTGACACTGATAATTTAAAGTCAAGGTTACGTGATTGGAGAGAAACCAGTTGTGCTGAAATTTATTTATTCTTCGGAATTATCATGAATGTGGGAATTGTTTGCCTACCATCAATACAATCTTACTGGTTGACAGACTGGATTTCTGCTGTTCCTTTTTTCAGAACGTCAATGAATAGAGACTGGTTTTTACTTTTATACCACACAATGCTACATGTATGTCAAACAGATCCAGACAATAGACTGCTTGGAGACAAAATTCAACCGCTTATCTATGATCTTGAGAATAACCTTCAAAATTATTTTGCTCCATACCAGATGAAAGTACATTGAGTTCAAGGGACGTGTTATTTTTCGTCAATTTATACCTAGAAAAGCAACAAAGTGGGGTATGTTAGCCCGATCTTGGCAGATAGTGTTACAGGATACATGCTCATAATAAAACTGTACTATGATAAAACTGATGACGGAAATATGGATGACAATTTATCAAAGACAGCCAAATCGATATTAAATGTATGTGAACCTTGTTTAGGTAAGGGTTACCATGTTTATGCAGATAGACTGTACCAATAGAAAGGGTATTCCAGTTGAATTAAAGTCAAAGAAAGGTATGAAAAGGGGGGATATAAAAACATTTTGTTCAGGCCATATCATGATAATAAATTGGATGGACAAGCGCCTTGTAACTATGATTTCCTCATTTCACAAAGGAAATGAAACAGTCTTTGGTGAAGGTATTCGGATTGACATGTTTACACTATCTTGTAAACACTACATTTAATTGTTATTTGTTAAAACCTTTTGGTAATTAATTCTCCTGTGATATATGTTCTGTTATTACTGTATTATTATGTTGTAAGTTATTTAATTGTGATACATACCAGTTGATATGAACAAATATACCTAATGTTATCTGATTATTGTTTTGTCTTTTATACTTATCCTTCCACACCTATTGTCGATTATGTAATTATTACTAGAGGTATCTACACTCATTTATCTTTATTTTCATATCAAATATACTTATCTGGGACTTTTTACTGTAAAGTTTGTATAGCCATTTGACATTTTGATGTGGAAGTAGCAAAAATAAATTATGCAAATAACGTTGATGTCATATATTTTAAATACGCATGGAAAGGGTTAAACTTATTTTTTTGTGGTAAATTCTAAAGTATTCTGTAAGGGACAGATTAACCATTTTCAGGTATTGATTCCGGCCTTGAATATATGTAAACAGTCTTCAGAAGTACTAGAATTTAAGTATCTGAAAGTTGAAAGTCTTGTTGAAATCTTTCATCGCAGGTATGTGTAGATGAAGTGGGACAGGATGATTAAGTCTACTGTATACATGTGACATCATTAACTGATATTTGAAATAAAAAATCTTGAAAAAAGAGGAGTAACTTATTTATCTTGCTGACATGGATAATTATAGATACACATAGCTAAGAAGGCTCAAATTTAGGAGATAAGCTGTGAATACTATAACAGATTAGCTAAGCTGAATCATTCTCATTTCTGAAACCAAGGTACAATTGATCCCTAAAAATAGCATTCTGCATACATGTGTACAGGTCAGGAAAAAAAATCTGGAGATTTGCCTTGAAAAATCTGGAGATTGGGTGAAAAGTCGGGAGATTTTTCCAAAGCGTGTAAATTCGTGATTTGAAACTTAAAATTGCTTCTTTTTTCTTTTTCTTTTTTTTTTAAAAAAGCTTTAAGCCTTGTAAATTAATTAAATTGATCATAGGCCTACATGACACAGTTATCCATAATTCTAGAAATAGTGCCTGATATTTCAAATTTAGGGGCCCAAAAAAATTTGATATTATCATTCTTCAGTATTGATTGAATCAAAAATAATGTCAAGGTGAAATGATGTTTGAAAACAAGAAAGCAAGCATGATCCCAGCCCTCTAAATTAAATGGTACCGGTAATGTAGTTGTAATACATGTACCATATTAAAAAATCAGTATTTAGTACATGTAAATAATAAGTACTGGCAAATTTACTTTTTCCAAAGGTGTAATTCATGACATCTTAAATATCTCCAGTCCGATCATTAAATAATTTTCCTGCAACATTCTCACGAAGTATTGTACTAAATTTACCGCTTCAATTTTGATACTCTTTAGATATGGAAAGACTTGTAATAAGTAAGCCTGTTCTGCAGGCAATAAATGAATGTTTACAGGCTACAGTCAAATTACAAAACGATTTTATGAAACGAAGTTTGAGTTTACATACGAATTAGACATCCAGTCGCGAATGATAATCTACCGATAATAAAAAGGAATTCTGAAACGACGGCTATGTTATATAGGCCTATCATAGACCTCGCAGATTGACAATGACGGTATAAAATACTGAGATGACTTCAAGATTTCGTTTTTTAGTAAAAGTAGGGCTACCGTAAAATTTATTATAAAAGCGAAAGTAGAATCTACCGGATGTTGTTATAAAAGGGGGTCACGTGGGCTTAAAATACACATTATTGGGTGAAAATAGATCAAATTACCATCTTAATTGGAGGATTAATTAATCAGGCAATGATAATATTATTACGTGATGAGATTAACGCGTGTTACCGGCAATTAAGATACAAGTGATGATAGTGAAAATTTTATCAGGAAAAAAAAACATATCATAGAACTATACAGTGTATTTAATTGTGGTGTATTTTTTTTTAAGTGTTGATAAAGAGGAAACACTTGAGGTTTGTAAAAGCTATTGTTCATTATTTAGTCACCAGTGATTAATTCCACGTCACTCTTTCGAATTCAGGAAAATTAAAAGTTATTAGATAAGAGTGTCATTGTATGCCTATATACATCGCCATTGCATATTTTGAAATAGATTGTGAAAATGCAAATGAAATTCATGAACAAGGTTTAGTCCTTTAATTGACCTTAAACTATGAATAATGTTACAATGTTTGAAAAAGTTTAGTACACTGTGTATAAAAAGCATATTTTTAACATAGTTTTTGCTATACAGAAGCTCGTTCAAACTCTCTATTAAAGTAGAACCTGTCTGAAATTTGTTTTATTCCAAAATTTAGTCACATTCAAGAGAAATTTTCAAGCTTTCAAGCTTACGTAACTTTTAGCCTTCCATTTTCCCTTGTTAAATCACATTTTCAAAGGTTGGGCAGATATACTTACCATTTTTTTTTTATTTTGTAAGCAAGACTAATATTGTGGAGCTTGAATGTGCCCCGAAAGCAATTTAAGTTACTTGTGAATAGTTGATTATGAATATCAAATATAACTTTTTGATTAAGGTTCTGTCTGAGTATAGACAAGGACTTAGTAGGATTCAACTAAAAAATAAAATGAAATGAGCTTTGAAATGAAATGAGCTACTATTGTTTACGATTTTTTATAATAAAGATGTGCTAAAACAAGCACAAAAACTATAGCGGTCTTCTGGGCTACTAACTCTTTTTAGATTTCCCAATGTCAAGGTAGAATGCACAGCTTTTAGGACAAAGGGGCTCTATTATTTCATTGTCCAAAAAGGTATTAAATGTCCTTCAGGGCTCAACAGGGTTTCAAAGAAGGTACATTGTGAAATCGATTTATAGTTTCTAGCTTTATTGTTAGTTCTGAAACTGTTATACTGGTAATGATAATGACAATAAAGAGGATATCGGGTAGATATCATGATACATGAATTCTGTTACCTGGAAACCATTAAAAATTATTTGCTTGATGTGTGAAACTCATTGCAGCATATATACATGCATTTTATGTGATGAGGGATATTTAATCATTGTAAGTGAGTCGAATTCCTTGTGTTTAGAGTGTTGCTATATTTTGTGGGTAATATTGTGGTAAATAAATAATTAATTTGCATTATTATTGGTATACATACAACATTAATGAAAGTCGTCAGTTATAAAGGATATAAGAGAAAATACCATATATTTGTGAATAATGATAATTGAATTATCAAATGTAAATTAATCAATTGTTCAACAACATGTTCTTTATAGGTTCTGTTTTAATATTTATAATCAATTGTTCATACAAATGCAAACTGCTGTCCATTATTCTGATTAAATTGAATTCAGTCATGTGAAACTAATAATAGTTTTTATGATCATAAGGAATTAAAGAAACACTTTCTTAATGTATATGTATATTGGTATATGGACAATATATTTTGTTTTGAAACTTCTTATTGAATATGAAAGTATTTTAACAGCTCAGTTTAACATCAAAAAAAAAAATTAAATGATTGCCAAGATTTGCTGGAAGTTGTCTAAAATCCCATTGATTTCACAATCTACCAATTGTATGATTGACCTGAGCTAATTTTCATATTGGAAAGCCTTACACTGAAATCAGAACACTATTTCATGGGAATACCTAACACTGACATACGAACACTGTTAAATATGGACATAAAAATAAAGATTTGAAAATTGAAACACTTAAGCTTATACCATGTTTTTGAAACAAAATTTGTTATGATTATTTATAATATGTCTTGTATTGATAACAAGATAGAGTGATTTACAATTATAGATAAACAAAAGTACAGAAACACAGGTCAACTGTAACTTAGTAATAACCTTAGTGATTATATGGTTTGAGAGACAGTAGATGCTTTTATTGATTGTTTACATTGATTATTTCATGCTGCATATTATTCATTATTAATCCAGCCAAGTGAAACTAGAGTGGTTGAATTGAGTACATCATGATAACATTGTGAACATGGTTAATTTGATCTGTCCTTTTTCTTTTCTGAAATATTAGTGATGTGGACCCAACATATGGGATGCAGAGGATAATATTTATATCTCTGATACAAGTCAGTTGGGCTGACATCCTTGACATGAATTGACAGGCATGAATGGAAGTTGCCTGAACCTGTTTGGTTTGATTGACTAAATCATCGAAGGTATGTTTTATTTGAAGATAAAAGGTGTCATGTGATTTCTGCATTTTCACATATCCAAAAGACTCATCAACTATAACAGATGGGTGCATATGAACAAATTTAAAAGCATTATCAATTTCATTTACTAAACCATGCTGTTAGATAACTGTATTTTGGACATAAATATTTTTGGATCAGATGGTAGAAAGTTTCCCTTTAAATCCAACGCGAAATAAGACCATATCTTTATAGTAATTTGAGATAATGTAAATGAATACGTGGAAAATTTATATTTATTACTGATAGAGATCTAGCACGTTCAGATTGAATACAGACCAAAAATCCTAGTTATAGGTCAGTATATGAATTTGAAGTAATTTGATCACAATTTTAGATTGAAATTATAGGTGGTAAGGCTCTTTAATTAACTATTGCAACTAGGATGTCAATACAATCCTTAATTTATCATGCAGCCACAAGTGAACTTTAACAAGTTTCACAAGCTATGTGACACAGGGCGTGTTCAAACCTTTTGAGCCTATTGTTTATCTTCTATTGGTTTAGGTTCGGTGAACTTAATATACACTCAGTACATTTGAACATTGGTCAACATTTTGATAAAGTATTTGTGAACATATGACAACAGATTCTAGTTTTAATATGGTTAACTTTCCTCATTCTAAATGTTTGTTTGATGTCTTCTGTTATCAGCTTAGAATAAAGGTCAGTCAAGGTATTTGATTTTATGAATTTCATTTCTTTAAAAAACATATAAAGATATATAATCCTGGTCACCCTGATTAGAGTTCACTGAAACAGAGAGAAACTAGAACTGTTCTAATAACAGTACTGATGCAAGGCCTGTTACAACATTCAGGTACATACGAAGATGGTCTATTGCAATTACATTGATGTAAATACTTTTCTACATCTCTAAATGCAAATATCCAAAACTGCCTGGAGTTTAAAGTATATTGACTAGGAATAAAAGAATGTTTGTCAATTTGATGAAATTCGGATAAGAAATAAGAAAGTTGGTAATGTGCAATCCAATCCAATTTAAAATTCGATTATACACAAACATACCAAGTTTGAAGAAATTCGGTCAAGAAATAAGAAAGTTGGTAATGCGCACAACAAAAATTTAATATTTCCATCCAATTTAGAATCTGATTATACACATACATACCAATTTTGATGAAATTCAGATAAGAAATAAGAAAGTTGGTAATGCACATGCGCACTGCACAAATTAAGTGGGGGTATCCCTTTAATGTGCTTCTGTAAGCTGAACTTACAGTATAGCATGGTTCAATCCACCCAAGAGCTTATTTGTATACCATAACTGGACATAAAACAGTCATATAAAACAAATATAAAACGGAGGGTATCTTTTAACAACTAAAACTTTTCTATTGGGGTTGACAGCCAGGTTAATCTCATTAGCCGATTTATCTAATAATAGCCCCATGTTAAGTGAATGGGGTTTTGAATTTGCATGTAAGGTATGCATGTTATATATCTATGGAAAGCTCAGAATCTCTACATAACAAAATCGAAAGAATTATTGCCATATCTCTATTAGAGACCGAGATATAGCACTGCAAAAGCTCAAAATTGTCCATATTTAGACCCCTATAATTATTACTTCCGGTATGTATTTTTTTAGTTTAATAGGTTTGTATTAATGACACTAATATCATGCATATTTATGTTAGTTTGGGCATAACTCAAGTGACGTCACCAGAAGTACTAGCTTCGAAACCGGAAGTGATGCAAAAATTTTGAATGCATTTTTTTATTCCCCTATGCTGGCTGTCTACACTATATAAGTTTCAAATCTGTCCGACAAATAGCAACCGACATAGCATATTTCGATTAATTTCGACAAAAAAAAGTATCGAACTTATTTGCGAAAATCAAATTTTTTCAACTGCCATCATGTGTCCATTGTTATAAGAAGTAGAATAAAGGAAACCGGAGCAAAATCGGTCGATAATTACGCCCACTAGAGCCCACTTTCTGTTTGTTGCTAAAGTCGTTTCATGTTGCTCAGAAAGTTTTCGTTTTATATTCATTACTTTTATTAAATTTTCGTAGAAATCATAGTAATCAATGTTTTTGTTGAAGAGATTTGTGATCGTTACATCTCGTAAAAAAAATTCTATCTTAATAATATTGAATCCAATGTGTATGTCTGAAGAACTGGTAGGTATGCTATTATGTAGGTCTATATGTACTTGTATGTGTGCTATTATGTAGGTCTATATGTACTTGTATGTGTGCTATTATGTAGTCTATATGTACTTGTATGTGTGCTATTATGTAGGTCTATATGTACTGGTATGTATGCTATTATGTAGGTCTATATGTACTTGTAGGTAGGCTATATGTACTTGTATGTGTGCTATTATGTAGGTCTATATGTACTTGTATGTATGCTATTATGTAGGTCTATATGTACTTGTATGTGTGCTATTATGTAGGTCTATATGTACTTGTATGTGTGCTATTATGTAGGTCTATATGTACTTGTATGTATGCTATTATGTAGGTCTATATGTACTTGTATGTATGCTATTATGTAGGTCTATATGTACTCGTATGTGTGCTATTATGTAGGTCTATATGTACTTGTATGTGTGCTATTATGTAGTCTATATGTACTTGTATGTGTGCTATTATGTAGGTCTATATGTACTTGTATGTGTGCTATTATGTAGGTCTATATTATGTACTTGTATGTATGCTATTATGTCGGTCTATATGTACTTGTATGTGTGCTATTATGTAGGTCTATATGCACTTGTATGTATGCTATTATGTAGGTCTATATGTACTCAAACTCATGTATGCTATTATGTAGGTCTATATGTACTTGTATGTATGCTATTATGTAGGTCTATATTATGTACTTGTATGTGTGCTATTATGTAGGTCTAAATGTACTTTTATGGGTGCTATTATGTAGTTCTGTATTTTCTCTTATGTATGCTATTAATTAGTTCAGTATGTACTTGTATGTGTGTTATTATGTAGGTCTATTTGTACTTGTATGCAGGTCTATATTATGTAGTTGTATTTATGCAATATTGTAGGTCAATTGTGTCTAGTAGGGGAGTATTTGGTATTATATGCTAAGGTTATATCTTGACCTGGTAGATAATGACTGATAGTGGTTATAACCTTACACTAATTTCAATGATATTGTTTTTACATTCACTTTCACCTATTGCTTATTGTCATTATGACCAGGGGAAAGACTGTAATATAACAACATTACTTAACTGAAATAGTTCACTTTAAATTGAAAATATATGTATTTATATGGTTGGAAAACTCAAAAAGTCCAGTGGAGTATGAAGGATGATAAGACAATAAATACTAATCAATGACAAGTGGTTGTCAAGGACATATTTTCACCTCAAAACATGTTTATGTATGAAGTATATCTTCTGGTTTCTACTGTAGCAGGTAAACCTTGTTTAAAAGGATTGGGGATATCAATATTCATGATGTCACATGATTTTCAAACTAACCAATTAATACACTTTTACATTGTCATTTGATTAATTATTTTGTAAATTGAACACACAAACAAAACTTTTGAGTAAAGTATGAGTACAGGCAACCCCCTCTTGTAGGTTTTTGGAATTAGTTAAAATTCCCTCCCCAATATGACGTTATTTGGATAAAGTAGACCATTGTCACTTTTTTTTATAAGCGATTCCTAGAGATAACTCTTCTTTAAATTTTTAAGTGAATTTGATTAAGAGACTTTATCTCAGTTCATAATTCAAGGAAAATTACCTAATGAATTAAATCAGATGACTTCAGAAATATATGTAAGAAAATCAGTTCAATTTTTTCGGAGCTCTGAAAGTCCATTATTATCTTCGAGTGATATTGAAATGTAGTTAAGTGACTGGGACTTAGCACAATATTACTGAAATTGATATATTCCATCTTGTTCTGTGGACAACATGCTGAGGGTTTTCACTTATAGTTTCAAGGTTCATACATAGGCTAGGGAATTTGTCTATTGAGGTGGTGAAAAAAGTGGCACAATTGCCTACTCAATTTAGAAGAAACTATTTGTAGACTTGTGCCAAGACAAGGGTAATGCTGACTCATTTTGTTGATGAGTTATCACAACTGATTAATGATGCAAAGCTTATTCTCAAAGTGCTGAAATTAGCTTGATATCTGTTAGCTTCATATTATTATATTCTATTTATATTATGTTCATTCCAAAAAATATTAAAGAGGCCCCAATGTCTCCTACTTAAGTTATAGTTTATAAATAAATATATTTTAAATATGATTTAGAAGGGGCACTTGTCTTGTCTTTTTCTCATCACAATAAATTGTATATTTGGTTGAGTATCATCTAAAGCATAGAATCCGAATAAGTTCAAGAATTGTTGCATCCCTACCTAGCAAAATTGAAACAAATTTCGAAAATGCAGCATGGAAGAAAGTTTCCCATACAATTCCCTACTTCCAAATTATCAACACCCATTTGACACATTGTATCATTACATTTTTTGCTTGTCAACATGTAACAATTTTGTATGTGCCAGATAAAACTGGTGAATGGCAATATTTTCCTTCTGCTTTGTTATACAGAAATATTGATATCTCTCAATATTTGCCATGGTCTTACACGAATATAAACTTCAAGTAATCTCTCTCTGTTTTATCTTTTCAGGTCAGTAAATGGTAATAGATAGTACTGGTAGATACAATAATAGTTAGTATAGCAGGAAGGAAACTTCTAGATTAATATCATCATGAAGAAACGAGATGTGTTATATTTACTTAGAAACATATTGTGTAATGTCAAACTACTCTTATTGCTTCTTATGACTTTGGTATTGATATACATATTCAAGTCCAGATCAGCCTCTCAAGCTGGACATGTGAATCAGTACATTCAGATGAACTTACATCCAGATTCTAATAGCAACAGAAAATCAGTATCTGAACCAGATCTAAAATGTATTCATCCAGAACTGGACCCTAATCATCCTGACTTGATCAAATTTTTCTTTAAAATTCCCCCTTTAAAGTGTGCAGCAGAAGAGAACTGGGTTTATATTGTTAATGGAACGTTCTATATCAATAAAGCCTCGTCGGACGCTAATGGTGATATAACTTGTGACATATATCCTATGGTTAGGAAAGGAGATTTTGATACAGATTATGGAGAAGCCATTAAAGATGTAAAAAACGGAACTGCCTTGAATTCTGATTTTATAAGAGTTGATTGTAAAGCTAACAAAGATGATAACAACTATAGTAACGTACATTGTGGAATAGCATATCAAAAGGAACTACATGAGCGCAAAATAGATTTGCCTCCCAATGCCCTTAATATGGATTTCTTAATGGTGGGATTTGATTCCATATCTAGGATGACCTCCATTAGAAAATTGCCAAAAACAAGAGACTATTTTTTGAATACTTTGGGAGGATTTGAACTTTTTGATTATAATATACTTGGAGATGGGACACCAGCAGCCCTGTTGCCAATTCTGACTGGACAAACAGAAGAAGAGTTGCCTGAAGCTAGAAGAGGCCATGCAAATGCCAAAACAGTAGATGGTCATCCTTGGATCTGGAATGATTTCAAAAAAGCTGGCTATGTCACCACTTATGCAGAAGATTCCCCAGGTGTAGGTACATTCCATTACCGTATGAAAGGCTGGGAAAAACAACCAACAGATCACTATATGAGGAATTTCTTCATTGCAGCTGACAAAACTAGTAAGAAAGACTATTGCTTTGGTTCAAAACCAAAGCATATTTATTTCTTAGATTGGTTGCGAGATACATTTGTAATGTATCGTGGGAGGAAAAAATGGACATTTGGTTTCCACGGTGAAATTAGTCATGACGACTCTAATAAAATTGACTATATAGATGAAGATATCCGTAAATTTTTTGAATACCTTCAAAATAATAGTCATCTTGAAAACACTTTGTTGATATTTATGAGCGATCATGGAGCTCGGTTTTCTAAAAATCGTGAAGCTGCTCAAGGTAAACAGGAAGAGAGAATGCCAATGTTTTTTATACGATTTCCTCCATGGTTTGAAAAAAAATACCCAGATGCTATGAAAGCGTTTAAGATCAATACTCATAGGTTAGCCACTCCATTTGATATACATGAAACTCTAAAGGACTTACTAAACTTTACTGGAACTGGCAAGGGTGATTTGAGTAAACGTGGGATAAGTCTGTTTAAAGAGATTCCTAAGGAAAGGACATGCCAGCATGCTGCAGTAGAGGTTCATTGGTGTGCTTGTCTTGATTGGAAGGCAGTGAGCCCATCTGATCCTCTATTAAAAAGGGCCTTGCAAACTATTGTCACTAAACTCAACAAGCTGACAGAACCACATCGATCTTTGTGTGCTGTCTTAAGTATTAAAGAAGTTAAATCGGCTTTAAAATTTATTACTAACTCTAAAGTTTTGGCATTTAAAAAAGCTAAAGACCATGATGGTCGGATTGGTGACTTTTCTGCGAACACTAAAGACAGTGAAATCTTATATCAAATCACAGTAGTTACTGAACCTAATAATGGTCATTATGAAATTACAATCAAACACATTGTCAAAACTGATGAAATGACGCTCAGTGAAAAGGATATAAGTCGAACCAATATGTATGGTCATGATCCCGATTGTATAGCTGCCGATTTTCCTTACTTAAGACCAATCTGTTACTGTAAAAAGTAACGTGTGAGAGTAAAATGCTGGTGTATATTTTTATATAGATAACATCTCTTGAGTTATCTGTCATTCGTTCCAAACTGTGTTCCAACAATCAGGCCAGTGTTAAGCCCCCTTGACGCAAGTATTCCAAATTTTTTGAACAGCAAAAAAAAAGTCACGTATTGCAATTATATACATATATTTGACTTGAATACCTACAAATGATCATAATCAATAATCATAAGTCTAATTTGGAGTAGTAGGTAATAATATCATCTCATTTCAATCCAATTTTCAGATGTCATGTGTACTAGTTTCTTCTAATTTACACACTCTCAATATTATTAGATATGTGAACACTCAGACAAGATTGTTAAGGTGTTCTACAAGTATGTGCATGATCTGCCATAATAAATCTATTAGTGGAAAGCTCGTCATAATTGTAAGAGGGTTATCAGTTGGTGATTTTATCACATCAAGTCTAGAATAAAAACTGAACACTTTGTAGTGTCCTGATGTAAACAAGGCTTTTGATTCAATAGATTAATGTTAACTGGTTTAATAATGACAGTAGTTTATTGGTCTATTGTTATGTAATAATTATACCATATAAACAATATTATCTACGTATGTGACTCCTTCAACAGAAGATTACTTTTGTCTTTAATCATTTCATTGTGTTGCAATTTAAAAAGCTTCCAAAGAGGAATCTCATTTTGTCTTTTAGGTCTATCGATAGTAAACTAAGTTACTTTATGAAGGCTGGTATAATGAAAGCAATATATATCTATACATGTCAATTATTTAGTGTTAAATTAAATCAAAGTATAAAAATTGACCAGTTATTGATACCAACATTATCTTTAAGGGATACAAATTTTATAATTGCGAAAAAAAACAGCCATTTAGTTTAATTTCTAAAAAGTGATAAGGATAGCTGAAATTGAGATCTGTATCAGCCAATATTAAGATTTTTTTTAAATTTAACTTAAACATCAGTATCCAGGTGTGTTTTCTTACTCTTATATTCTAAAATGAAGAATTGATGAAATAAGATAATGTGTATTGAATTAAATTACATAGTCATGTAATTTTTGAGAATAATTGAACATAAATAAGGATATAAAAGTAAACTTAGTGTGATATAATGTGAAGTGTCTTATATAAATACTGTTCTAGTGTATATTTGTGTTCGTGATCAACATGAAAGAGCAGTATTACGAAAAAGTTTTTCATGAAGTTCAATAATGTTGTAAGGATGTTCAGTGTTTATTTTAGTTGTACTTTGTAATGGTGCATTTCCAGATAATTTTCTTTTTCAAAAATAGAAAAACTGTTGCAATGGTTACATTTGTGACAAATCAAGCTAAAGATATGACTTGGATTTATGTCAAGATTGATGTCCATAATTTTAATACGTTGGTATAAAGTCAAATTTTTGTCAGTGGAAAATGAATTTGAAGACTTTACACAACAGAAAACATGCAAATGTCTGCCAAAATTTTAAGCTGTTTAAATGATCTTGATTGGAATTTTGATTTTGAAGTTGCAGACAAACCAGTCATCTTTAAATAGAAGTTGAAATAATAGTAGGACTTCTAACACAGAAAAAACATTAAACATGTACGCCTATTGGTTTGCACCCTTAAAGACAGATTTTCTGTATGATAAACATTTTGAATGATATATTAAAACTCATGTCTGATCAACATGATTCTATTAAGTAAACACTATAACATCAGGGTGTGGTGTTTTGCCATAGTAATGTATAGGGATTTGTTATTACAACGTTTTAAGGTAGAATCTGAATAGTTTATAGATTTCTACTGTGCTCATTTGCACTAAAATGTCACGAATGCCTTTTTTGGGCTAAAATAGTATTTTATAGATTTATACTGTGTTCAATTGCTTTCAAAAGCCTAGAATTAGTTGTAGTAGCACTTATTATACTCCACTGTTATCTTCATAATTCTGTTTGCAAAATACATTATTTAAACCTATTCTAAAACTATTATTACATAATCTATTTAAGTATATATTTATTTGGGTTTGTTTTTAGTGAATGTTTTATATGTGTATATTTGAGGAGTTGGGAATTTGTCATTTCAGATGAATATACACCCACGTACAATGAAGAAATGAAAACGGGTTAAAGCACTGCTCAGAGGTGGTGTATATCAAAATAAATGCATCCAGGAAAGAACACACAAAATAGCTAGTGCTTTCACATCACAGATCATCAGGCTTATTATTTATATATATATATAGCAAACATTTTTATTCTAAAAATAGTTTTTGAAATTAATCATATCACAATAACTTGAGGATCAGAAATGTGGTTTGATGTATTTAATGTTTGATTGACCTATTTTCTGAAAGGGTGACCCTATACTTTCAAGATTTGCGAAAATAATAAGCTCCCAGCTCAGCAGTAAGATGAATGTGAGTGTCTTCCAGGAAAATTATCCATCAGGGCAAATTATATTTATCAGGTTAAGTTTATAGCAGAGTGGAAGAAATGTGAGTATTGAAAATATGCAAATTACTAGAAATCATTGAAAAACTATGCATTTGTATAGATAGGTGTGATTTTTGTTTGGAAAATGAGGGCCTTCATAGATTTCTTTGTTGGTCAATCCAGGAATATATCCCTACAAATGTATAAGAAACTGATTTAAGATTCACAAACAGTAGTTTCCAAAAAAGGAGTTAGATTAGTCTAGCCCATTTCAACAGAAAAACAGAAATAGGTCTTCAATTGCAATTAAGTACAGTAAACTCAACAATACAGATATATTTTGTAAAAGAAAAGGAATCAACAAATCTCAATAGAGTATGTCAAAATATTTTCAAATTTTTATTTTGTGCCAATGCATTTTGAATAGTATTTAATATTTTCATCATAGCTTATATCATGATTTTTACATATCATATTATATATAAAAACATTCCATCTGTGCTATATTAATTAAATTATGGATATTTAATTCCATATTTGTCATGTTATTTGTTTAGCCTTTAGACTGATAAGATTTATTTGAAATAGAATTACTAGAAAGATTGTAATATTCTGTATCCTACCATGGCCTTCTTCTTTGTATGATCATGTTCATTATTGCTATACAATGTTTTTTTTAAAAGGTGCGGAATTAATTAATTTATTACAAATGAATTTATATTTTCAAATCGAGGTATATATAGTTGTCCTAGTCACAATATTGCCTACTGACTGCCCAGTCGATAGCCCACCTTAAATATTTATCCGATAAAAATTATAGGTAACATTTGTAACAAAGCAGAATTGTATCACTTAAATCAATGTAAATATTAATTTGTAGTCCCACATGAGATCTTTCATGAGAATGGTGATTTTTATGTTCATTTGAACTGTCTTCAGTCATAATCAAACATTTCACTAAGTGTTCATAATATATGTGTTCTTAAATAAACGTATTCAAACAGCCATTGTTATACCTTGAAAGAGAGTCCAAAATCCTGCTCAATACCAATCTAAATCCATCCTATTGTTGCCTGTGTAGTATCAAGTCATAAGACATAAATTATGATTTATTCCAAGGCCCTGAATGTTTATGATGTGTACCAGGATCCCAAATACATGTATACATGCATAGTGTCAAACTCTGAGTAACAACATGTTTTTTAAGTTCTGTTTTAATAATCCTATATCGCTCTACAATATGGAAGGGTTTTTGGGTCTAAATAAGATGATATGCTAATTTGTCTAATCCATTGTTGAAATGTTTAGAATGTCTAAATACTTAATATGATACCGTCAACTTTGTAATATTGCTTAAGTAAATTTTAATAAAACAAATGTGTTTTGTCATTTCCTCACTAATTAGCCTACACATTTAAATATCATTTTTGTATTATCATTTTAAACATATCATTTTTATACACCCACATGAAATGGGGGGCGTATATTGCCGTCACCTCATTCAGTCGGTTGGCCCGTCCACAATTGCTCGTAAACACTCTACAAGGCACAATTCTTGACTGATTTCGATGAAACTTGGTATGGTTGTTTGTAATCACCCAAGGATAAACCCTATCGAAAATCAGAAAAATTGAAAAATATTTAGTATTAGTTATTGCCCTTGTTCTTGAAAACGCGTTAAATTTTTAGTTCAAAAACACTCTAGAAGGCACAATTCTTGACGGATTTTGACGAAACTTGGCATGAGTAGTGGTTATCACCCACGGATAAACCGTATTGAAAAACAAAAATTGGAAAATATTTAGTATGAGTTATTGCCCTTGTGAAAACGCGTTAAAATGTTAACTTGTAAACACTCTAAAAGGGACAATTCTTGACGGATTTTGACGAAACTTGGCATGAGTGTTTGTTATCACCCAAGGATAAACCCTATTGAAAATCAGAAAAATCGAAAAATATTTAGTATGAGTTATTGCCCTTGTGTGAAAACTTTTTTTCTGGAAGCCACGCCTTTTGACCTCATTTGCATATTGCTATCAGAAATGTTGAAAATGATATGTCGAAAATGATTTGTTTAAAATGATAATACCAAAATGACGGTATCATAATAAGTATTAGACAATTTAACAGAGCATCTTATTTTGACCCAAAAACCCTTCCATACTACAATTGATTTGGGGAGTTGGGTGGTGTAGGGGTCTCCGTGTACTTGTACTGTAATGGGTTAAATCCTACATTTGTTTGTGAGGCTTTCTTTGTCTATCAAGCAACCTAAATGACTTATTTTTTCTTTAATCTATCCATCAATTTGGGCTCATCGAAAACCATGTGTGGCTGATGAATTTTTCATTCTAAGGGACATTAATAAGCTAAATATAGAAATTGGTGGGACGATCGAGTTTTCGATCTAAACTGAACCCTGCCGATGTCCACCGTCTTCAGAAGATACATCTTTTAATACAAAAGTAAATCAATTATATATATCATTATACAATCTTTCAAAACTAGTTTTACGCACACCAAAAATAAATACGTCTGCTACTATTGTTGAAATAGGATTTTGAATGGCAATGTAAAGCAAAGATAATTCTATAAACAATAACAATGTCTTTACAAATCTATGCATACATTGCTATGACGGCACAAAACAGGGTCATCAAGGACAAAACAAGACATTTTGCTAGCGATGCAGCTCCTCCTTCCATTTCGTCAGTATTAGGACCCGGGTAGTTGGGATTATTGGTACCCTTCGTTGTTCTGGAAGCTGTTGTTGATAATGTTGATAATGATGCTGTTGATGTCTTTATTGTTGAAGGCAATGTGGTTGATCTAGCTACAATATAAAAATATTCGATTGATTATTCTGTAACTACACTTGTATACCACCATGAAGTGTTAAACATTTTTACCTCCGACCGTCAAATCCAGGACCGCAAATTATAGAGCAAGCTTGCCAACTCACAGACAATGGTGGTCATGGATCCTCAGATAGACGTTGACTTCGGTGAAGTAAATGAATAAGGAGATATATGGATATAATAACGTATAGACCTACTTACTAGTTACTATACAGTTGTATTTTTGGATAAATATGTATATACTTGCTGTGGTAATATTACCAAGTAATGTAATATCTAATGCACTACAATGATCTCTCAAAGAATTATCTGCTGTTATACAAGTCTGGTAAGCCAAAATACTCCTGTAAAATAAGCGATAAGATGCTTGTCAAGTCTTTAACTCCACAAGAGAAGACCGTTAACGTTCCGGAAGTGACGACAGTCTGAATTTGTTGACTTATCACAGAATCGGATGTCGAAGTATAATACCATGTTATTTAGATAGCAGACATTGATATAAACCACTTGATTAAGAAAAATGATTAGACGAATATGCTGGATATCATTAGGCCTATCAACTAATTCTTTTAAATGCAAAAGATTAGAGAATTGTGATGCTAAAATGACTCGGACACAACTGTAAGAAGAATGAAAAATTTGTCACTTCTTACCCGCAGCTCATGTCGCTTTCGCCCAAGTTTTCAGTACAAATATCAACTATTTCTTCAACAGCAGAATTAAAGTAACATTGAAGAGCTTTCCTATATGCTAAAATATACAGTCACGTAAAATGTTAATTAATTTAGCCACTTATTAACATTTAAAAGTTTATACCATTATTAATATAACATTTAACAGTAGTATACCTTATGGAATTTGGAAATGGGTTTAACTTTAACTGTTACATACCATCAGTATTTTTACATATGACTGTTGCTGCTCTTAAAGCAGGTTCGAACATGCTCCTATCACTATATTGGCAATCTTGAATACTTCTATTGACACACATTTCTAACTGATCTATTATACTGAAAATAATACGGAGTTGAATAAGTGATAGATTCTCTTGAGATAACTAGTTCATTGGACCCATGCACCAGTATTTGTATTACAATAGATTATTTTGATCATAGTGAAAAAAGTAACCAGTGACAGATAACGAACACTACGCATTTAAACTGACACCTTCTCATATTAATTAATGACATTTACATATTGATTGGAGTCACCGAATTACATTTTTGGGGATATTTTACAAACAAAATATGGGGTGTATTGTATGTTAGAATCCCTGTTACTGATCATATGCATATATTTATGAATCTGCGGCAGCATTGTTAAGTACTTTCTAATATTAACAAGAAAATAAAGTCACACAATAGGAAAATAAATAACGGATATCATTAATCATAAGTACATAACTTATTAATCAAATGAGTGAAATGTCAGTGATATATAGTTTCTCGCAAAAATGTATTGTGCATTCAACTCGGGGTCCAAGACCGTTTTGTTCAGCAATATCTAAGCATAATTCAGAAATATATAAGACAAAACTTTGTACCTGCACAGGGGATCGACCTCGTCTAATCTTATAAGACCTAAAGAATTTTCCTGGGTTAAAAGATCATAGTTATCACAGGTTTCTATTTCACATTGTGATGCAATTCTTCCAATCATTACTGAAATAAATAAACATGATGGCTACAAACACCTCTGAAGTTACTTCACTTATTCAGACAATAGTAACGCAGTTTATCCAGACAAACAATATTTAAACGGATTTTTATCGAGGCAACGAACACTTAGATGGATGTCTATCTAGGTAAAGAATACTTGAATGAAAGTTTATCTATACAAACAATACTCAGATGAATGTTCATTCGCAGACAAAATAAACAGTACTTAAATTACTGTTTATCCAGACGAACAATACTAAGATAGATGTTTATCCGAACAGACCATACTTAAACGAATGTTTATCCAAATATAATTACTGAAATCAAACAGCGAAAATAATGTAGATCATCCAAACAAACTGCACTGAAAAAATGTAATTTTGCAGGCAAATATCACTGAAATTACTAGCTTAATGCAGACATCACAGGCATTCTAGGTTTCCTTTGCACAGACATTAGTGACATTACGCAGTAATAAGTTAATAAATATGATCAAACCTGAGAAAATAAACACTAAAATTCCAAAGGTCATCATTGTGATGTTTCCAAGTTTGCAGAATAGTTATTTTCAATATAATAAAGGAAGTAATATAATAAGCATCAACATTCTCTTTATAGATCTAGTAAATCTTTATCGGAACCACGTGACAGGTTATAATCTGAGTCAAAATGTCGCAGTATTAAGGGGGTTTCCGATGTCAAGACAAAACGCTGATTGTTAAAGTTGCACGATAAATTACTAATAACGTTAGACTTCGAAACAAATGTCATACTAAATGAATTGACCAATGAATCAGAATGATTTTCAGTTTTGCTTGCGTCATCAAATGATGTAACCTAATTATTGATATAGATATTGTTCAGCTCTTGGTGCTTTTTTTGCCGAGTAAAGTAATTTGATTTGAATTGATAAATCACACACATGAGTGTGTCAAGAGGCAGTCTTATCGGTTCTGCCCCTGTCGAAATGAATTTATCATTTTTGTTATAAAAAAAACGAATCAAATTGTATTACTAAGAGCAGGAGACTTGGCAATAATAGTATGCCCCCTATATTGCAAATATGCTGAAAGAATGGTAATCGTAGATCAGGTTTCAATTCCTGGTATTTTAAAGACTTTAACCCATATATATTTGGAAAGATGGATATTTCAGAATCTTTATCTCCCTACATCATTTACGTCACGCCTGCGTATCCATCAATTTTATAAAAAAAAATTCAAAATTTGTCAGGAATGGGTCTTCTGGTGTGCTTACAGGCTAATACTTGATCGCGTTTTTAAGAAGAAGGGCAATAACTCATACTATATATTTTCCGATTTTTCTGATTATTAATAGAGTTCACCCTTAGGTGACAACAAACACTCACTCCAAGTTTCGTCAAAATCTGTCAATAATTCAACCTTCTAGAGCGTACACAAGATCAAAATTGAACAAGAGCAACAACTCATACTAAATGTTTTTCACTTTTTCTGATTTTCACAAGGGGTCATCCGTGGGTGATTACAAACAATTGTACAAAGTTTCGTCAAAATCGGTAAAGAATTGTGCCTTCTAGTTCAATTGTGGACGGACCGACAGACGACGGACGGACATGGGTGACGACAATATACGCCCACATATGTTTGGGACTAAATAAAGACGCACTTGGGGGCGTTTTGCCCCTCGGTGTGGGGCGTTTTACCCCTTAACAATTATTCGTTATTTCAGATATGGTTTGTCACTACAAGCGCACCTCAAACCGAGGAGGTTATGGCAATGATATTTTGAGAGATGCCCTACAAGCTTTGGAATATGGTGACACCCCGAAAGGTTTCGCAAGACAGTACAATGTACCTGCTAGGACATTGCGCAGACATAGGGACAATAAAGTATTACAGCGAGGCTAAAAAGTTTTGGGAAGAAAATCAGTAATACCAAAGAGTTCGAACACGAACTTGTTGTACACATTCAAGCAATGGAGCGGGCCCTCTTCGGATTAACCTCCTTTGATGTAAGAAGGTTAGCTTATGATCTTGCAGTGGCATCAAACTTCGAGCACCCATTCAATAAAGCAGCGAAAATGGCAGGGGTTGATTGGCTTCAAGGATTCATGACCCGTCATAAAGATATGGCTATAAGAACACCCCAGACAACCAGCATAATGCGTGCAACAGGTTTCAATAAGGTTAAAACAGACCAGTTTTACAATGTCTAGAAATCCAAATTTAACACCCGACCGATTATGGCATGTGGATAAAACCGGCATTCAAAATGTTCGCGTTCCATGCAAAATTATGGCATCAAAAGGTGTAAAGCAAGTCCGTAAGGTGACTAGTGGAGAAAGAGGAATAAATGTCACTGCTGTTTGTGCTATGAGTGCAAGTGGAATTTATGTTCCGCCTATGTTTATTTTTCCTCGCATGCGCTTGAATGATAATCTAATCAAAGGCGCACCTCCAGGATCAATAGCGAAAGTATCATTCTGGATGGATAGATAGATTGGTTAAACCATTTTATGAAATATGCTGGCTGTACCCGAGAGAATCCTCATATGTTGCTCTTGGTGGGTATAACTCTCATAAAACCCTAAATGCAGTGACATTGGCACGCTCTAAGAGATTGGTAATGATTACCCTACACTGCAGCCATAAAATGCATCCTCTTGCTTGAACCTTTTTCAAAAGCTTTAAAAGCAACTACAGTTGTATAGTTGATACTTGGATGTCTGCCCATCCTGGTGGAAGAGTTACGGTATATGAGATGGGCTATTTATTTGGTTCAGCTTACACGAAAGCAGTCACTGTGGATAAGGCTGTTTAGGGTTTTGAATGTACAGGAATTTGGCCCTTTGGTTCAGATCATTTCAATGACGAAGACTTCCTGTCAGCATCAGCCACAGATCAAGAACCCCCTAATGTGGTTGATACAGAAAACATTACCGTCGTAATAATTACCGAAGGACTTGTAAACCCCACCTTGTCATCATTACCAACATGGGCATTGACACCGTCGATATCTTCACCGAGACCAACACTTGCTTCATCGTCTTCGAGACCCGCTCTGTTTTTATTGACACTTGCTACATCGTGATCAGCACCTGGTTCATCATCTGCACCTACTCCATCATCATCATTGGCACATGCTCCATCGTCATTGAGATCTACTCCATTGTCATCGTTACTTGCTTCATCGTCATCGTTACTTGCTTCATCGTCATCGACACCTGCTCCATCGTCATCGTTCCTTGCTTCATCGACACCTGCTCCATCATTATCGAGACCTGCTCCATCGTCATCGAAACCTGCTTCATCGTTCCTGACACCTACTCTTTCGTCATCGAGACCTGCTCCATCGTCATCGAGACCTGCTCCATCGTTTTCGAGACCTGCTCCATCTTCATCGAGACCTGCTCCATCGTCATCGACACTTGCTTCATCATTATCGACACCTGCCCTATCGTCATCGACACCTGCTTCATTGTTATCGACTCCTGCTCCATCGACTTCATCTTCTTTTCCCCGATCTGTTGCGCAAAATTCGCTCGTTTATAGAACATCTAATAAGAAGAAAGCAGCCGAGATCATTTCTTAGTTATCCCCAATGCCGAAAGTAAAAACTTCAGCACCCGGGAAAAGAAAAGCAGAGTCATCTACCGTGCTTACATCATCGCCGTATAAAAATGTCCTTGAAGAAAAAGAAGAACGAAAATTAAAATCAAATATAAAGTCAACTCGGAAAACTCCCAAGAAAGTTCCAAAACCAGTAAATCAAATAAATTTGGTAACGGTTGATGATACAGAATGCATATATTGCACAGAGCTTTTTTCCACTAGCAATGAAGATTGGATTCAATGTATTAATTGTCGTGGGTGGGCGCATCAATATATCATCGTGTTAACAAATGAAATAAATGAATTGCTGATATAGGTGATCTTTAGTAATTTTAGTAATAGGACAAGTTAGATCGCAATGCCCCCGTCACATGAGGGGCCGGATTATCTTACCCGATCTTTGTATGTTCTGTCAATGGTATATTATTTATCTATTTGATACACAAAAAAACACAGAACTTATAATACCCTCACTGTCGAAGTCGATCTTAAAGTCTGTAAATCTTAGATCTGTAGATCTTAAATCTGTAAAAGGAAACAAGTATCGAGTCCTTTGGGGGAGCGTATTCCTCCATGTTACCCTATGGTACAGCCCGTGTCGGCTTTATTTTGAAGTCAAGTTTTGAAGAATTGTTTGAAAATTCGCTAAATAGGTGGCCTCTTCATTGTGGTCAACCACTGCACTAAATTCTTTGCCATGTCATGTACGTTGCTTTGTAACGTCATCCACTACGTCTGTATGATTTGAGCTATACGTCAGAATGGAGAGCACAGAAGATGGACGTGACAAAACAAGTGACATTTTGTGAAGTCAAACTGGTGCTAGATGAATATTCATTGCATTTTTTTGTTGTTATTTCTACTGCAATTATCAATAGTCTGTCAAGGTAAGTTTTGAGTTGAGAATAGATGAGTTACTCTACGTTTTCAGAAGACAGTTGGCCTGGTAAAACAGCACAGGATGTGTTATCGGAATAATTTATCAGGTGTAAATGCTTGTGGAGATGTGTATAGGTAGAGACTAAGCCAAGTTGTAAAACTGCTTCTGTTATTAGCTGGTTTCAAGATTTAATGCAAGCAAAAACTATATAACAGCCTCATGAATGTGGCACAACGATGTACTGCTAGGACTAAGGCTTAAGGCAATGGCAAAGGCAAGGGTTCGATTCGCCTGACTACTCGTACACATTTTATGAATATAATTGTAGGTTTCAAATCTAAATTTAAACCAAAAAAGAAAAAAGATAAAATAAAAGAAGATGATGATGAAGCATATTTTAAGCTACGAAATAAGGCAAATAAACAAAGGCTGGTGACCTCGGATATTCCCTACCCCCTCCAACTACAGATATACCAACATATATTTTACTCTCATAATGCTTACGAGAAATCTCTTTCTGAGACGGTCCAATTTAGCTGCGAAAGTGATGTCTCCTCTATGGTGCTTAAGAAGTACCCTATGGCATTGTACAGCTGGATGTTCAATGGGGCAATCTTAAAGGCGAGCGATAGACTCGATTTAGTCAATGGAAAAGTAGAAATCAAAAGTGCTACTAAATCAGACGATGGTACATATGTGTGCAAATTGGAATATTCTACGAACAAATTTATAACAATGGACATTTTTACCCTTGTGATAAACTCTGGAAAAACGGATTTTTCCCTGAACAAGTTGAAACCATTCAAACGACTTTGTCCTAGTATAGTGTTTGGTCTTCTATTCAAAAGAGCAACTAAAGAATGGAGGTTTAATGGGAAATATTATGAGAGATTGGGTAGGATTTCTGCTCAGGATTTTTCCAAGGCAGATTTTGCCCCCTTGAATGAGAATATGACTGGGAAATGGGACTGTGTGGTTAACGATGGTACGACGAAACGATTGTGGACAGTTATGTCTTTCAATATGGTGGTAAGGAATCCGACAAAAATGGAAGAGCAGGCGGAACTATTGTTCAAGGAAAAACCAGTATTGTTCGGACTTCTTATGACATCGCCTGTGCTTGCTGTTGTTCTTATTATTATATGTTTTTGCTACAAGGCGCCTCCTAAGTCAGAGTATGAAAAATTGGTACCGAAAAAGGGATCCAAAGATGATGCTAAAATTTTACAGGAAGTTATCCTCGAGTCTGAAGAATCTGACATAGACAACTAAAAAATGACATAAAACAAACATTAATTATCATTTATAATGTATAGATTAACTTAAATACAAATTGGTGATAAAAAACTGATTGGGACTTTCCCTTATTAGTAAAAGCTTAATTTTTTTTAAAACTGAGAACCAATACAAATCTTGATATTATTAGGTGTATTTATTATATGTGAGGAGTAGATTAGGTAAAGTATCCTATAGATTCTGATAGAACAGTGTATACGAATAAAGTGCAAAGAGTTGGTGGTTACGTTGGTGATGCAGATTTAGATGTTTCGTTTTTTGTCTCTCTCTATCCCGTATAGTCTGACAATAAGAATTTGTATCCTATAAATATTACTGTAAAATGAAAATATGATCAATACAAATTAAATTCCTCGTCATTTAAAGAGCCAAAGGTTATATAATGGTCAAATCTATCGGAGTTTGGTGGATTCGAGATGAATAGATATGTTTAAAAAAAATCCCCTTCGGAGATGCGGAAAATCGCCATAAAACAAATTTTCATTTGTTATAAAGGAGGATATGGGTTCAAAGCTATTTTTCCTATTATTATTTATTTGGGCAGAATTTTGGAAATTAGACAAACCCATTTTTGAAAAAAAACTCCCACAAGGGATGTAACTCTGTTCGAAAACTGCACTGAATAGTAGAACTCCAAGATATTGCCATCAGGTGAATTAGAATTTCATGAATTGAAAGCCTTTATTGGATTCCTTTTTAATGAGAAAGCTGAAGGTATTGTCACTTTTGTCTGTGTATTTTTAAATTTTACTGTATAATTTCTTTGTTGATGATGTACTTATTTATGGCTTCAGACAACATTTAACTGTGTAGTTGTATCTGAACCACAGTTGGGCTAATGATTTTGAAGCTGTTGTAATTTGTCCTTTTACTTCAAGATGATACTAATATCCTAAGAAAAGCAGAACCCTTAAATATTTCTAGGCTGCTGAGTAGGTATTTATTTCTATTGTTACCTTTTCGGAACATAGTCACAGACTTGAATTATAGAAATTAAACATTGCATTTCTATCACTTTTGTCAATTTTTAAAGTTTTCTTATTTCAGACTATAAAAATGAAAGATTTAAATAGCAAAAGCGTGAGCAAGGAAAGTTTGCCATTTTATTATCTTCAAGTTCAGTTGTAAGTATTGGTCTGAGTTTTGTTTTTAGCATTAAGCTTTAAATACCCAGTACTTATAAACAAGAACTTCCCTCTTTTAAAGGGATACTGTACTGTTGTTTTGATATTTGTCTTACGGTCTTACCCGTGTTACCAGCTAATAGAGTTCAATATTAGCTATCATTTAGGCACCCTTCAGAATTAACATCTGATCATGTCCTGTTCACTTGTAATTAAACATTATGTCATAAATAATGACAATTTGTGAGAATGTTTTATCCTGTGACATGGTATATTTTGGTTGAATTCTAGATGGAAGAATCGTATTATATTGTTATTTTATTAGAGAGATAAGATGTACTCTATTTGGTATGAAGTAACCTGCCCCATGTAGTCATAAGTCTCTAAAACAGGAAATTAAAAGATAACAGCATAAAAAATTTCTGCTTAAACACCTAGGCGTAATTACTATTCAAATTTATTTAGGGTAGGCCTATATGTGATTGTTCTTGGAGCTTGTTCTTTCATTATCAATGACTTAGATACTGTTATTTTAGAGAATTTGAAAATAAAAAGAATAAGACAGATGTTTTATTATACAAGAAGAGTATCACAATGGCAATGAAGGAGTTGTTTGGAGAGGTGAATAATGTTATTTTGTTTAATGTCAAGGGTTGATTCAAATAGTAATAAAAGAGATGACTTATTCAAGATCAATTGACCTTATTCACACTTTGGCCATACTGAATCCAGAACGAGGCTCATAACGCAAACCTTGAAAGGTAACCTCACTGCAAAAAATCGCCACCTTGACGTCTTTTGAAATTAATCATATTTTACATCATTAGATTTAGAATTGATCAAGCTAATTAGTGTTACTTTCAGATAGTTTGAAGCCTATTTTCTTGATGTTGAGTGTGTGTGTCTAATGATGTAAACTGGATATTCATTCATATAATGTTGAAATCTTATGAATGGATTAAGTAATTTGTGTTATGAACCTCGCTTTCAATGCTTCAAAATGAGGCTTGAATAAGGTCTATAGACTTTCACCTGGGCTAAGAACCAATGACCACCCTTTCAGTGTAAACCAGGAGGTGCTTTTATGTAAATATTCTTAAAGCCCCTGATTTAAAAAGTGATCATATTTTGTATTTGCAGGTTGGTGCTAGTGTAAATGTTGATGTATTAAAGTTCAGTGAAAATGATTCAACATCTATATTAAGAGTTGATAAAGAGTAAGTTATGTAGAAAATCTTAAAGGGATTGTAAAGAGATTTTCTAGCCTTTTTATAATATAAAATAGAAGTCAATGGGACGCGGACGCCATTCACTTCTATTTGGGACATTCCAATTGTAGGAACCACAGGCATTGGACAAAAAATTGGAATGTCCCTAATATAAGTCAAAGGTGTCTCTGATACACATAAAAAGGCTAGAAAACCTCTTTACAATCCCTTTAATGTCCATTTCATATCTTAACATGACATCATTTGCTTTGAGTTGAGCAAATGACGGCTGTGGGTTCAATTCTCGATCGGCGTTCGTTAGTCCGATGACCTTGAATAAATTATCTTCACTCATAATTCCAGTCAAACCAGCTGTAAATGGGTATGGATAAGCTGGGAAAGATCAATGCCAAAAGGTATGGCCAAGGACCAGCTGGTAGAAAGGATCCTTAACTTTGAACCTAAGTTGTTATCCTTGTAAAATATAGTTGTTTCTTTCTTTTTTTCTTTCTTTCATAACTAAATAGTAGTTATTTAGAATATTTCAGTATGCCATCTTGAGATAGTTGCCTTTTAGTAAACTTCAAATAGGATTTGTCTATTATGTCAGTACTGAAGAATATTTGAAAATCTTTCTAAAACTCTTCTATTCTCAGGTTTTTATCTTTTATTTAATTTTATTTTGCCTTTATATTTAAAATTTGGATATTACAAATTTGTAAAAATATTTTTGTTTTTTTAGAAATTATGTAAAATTAAGAAGTGCCTTGACATTATATGGTAGTTTTCTAGAGACTAAAGTTCCTTGTGCTTTTAGAGTTTTACAGGTGAGAAAACCACTGTTAAAAAAAAGTTTTAAGGTACAAATACAATAGCTGAAATCTGCAATATTGCTGTATATATATTTCGTTGAAATTTATTAAATTTTATGTTTTCAGGCATCTCAGCATTTGATTAGTCTGAGTGTAAACAGCAGAATTACTTAACTGTTGATATTGAAGATTTAAATAATCTGGTTGATTACTGAGTTGGCGTAAAGTTCTGTAATAAACACTGCAATGGTTTGACCAATAAGCTAGTAAAGGCTACTCTCTCAGAATATATGAGTGTTCAATTATTTATAAAAATATCTATATCTATAAAATCAAATTTCTTTCAATAGCACCAAATTTTCATGGGATTGTCCTAAGAAGCATATGCATATATGAGGGGACATAAATTTGTGGATTCCTAACTTTTTCAAAATATCTTTTGTATAAGAACCATAGTACTTGGGTTTTACTACTAATGCTAGTTTATTATATCCCTTTATTATTGAAACATTGTTTGCCCTCAAACAATTAACATCAATTATAGTAGTCTGTAAAAAATTTTGTTCATGAAAAGTAGTCTCAATAAAAAAATAAATGATTTCAAATTTTGTGATTGGACCAAGTTTCCCTTAGTCATCTTTTTATACTCCCACATCTCTCTATGTGGACGTATATTGTCGGTCCGTCAACATTTGCTTGTAAACGCTCTAAAAACTAGTGTTTTTGATGGAATCAAATGAAATTTGGTATGTGTATACATATTCATAAAACAAAGATCAAGTTCGAATTTGAGCTATTTTCGACCGTAAGTAGCAGAGTTATTGCCCATGCCCTAAATATTTACCATCCGCATGGCGCGGTGGGCATATATGGCTGTGGTCCACTATCTTTATACAATGTCAAAACTGTTTTAAATTTCTGAAAAGCTGGAGAAGCTAATTCAAATCTTGCCATTTAAATCTAAATAACTTTTTTTCCTTTTTAAATTCGTAGCTCAGTGTGATGAATTGTTTATGCTAAAAAAATTGCTAGCTTTGTTAACTTAAGAAATGTCCAAAATAAAATTAAATTTAATTTGTTATCTTTTGTTATTATTTTAACTTCTTGAATTTACTTTGTGTAACATGAATATTGACTAAATAAATAATATGATGAATTTTAGTCATATATAGAGCCTATAGCCTATTAATGGGAATTGAAAGGAAATACAAAACTCAAGATAACAAATGCAGTGCCCATCATTGCTCGTTTGAGTAGGGTAGGCATTGTCATATAGAGTCAGGCCCTACAAAAAGAAGGCTTAACAATATGCTTTGAGGTATTAATGTTGCCCTTCTTTCCGGTAAAGACACACCAACTGTAGTCTGAGACACACGAACATCAATCAGACACAAATCCAAAATTCATTTAAGTTCAATTTAGGATTATGAAGGCATTCATTAATTCAAGTCGGACATTGCCATTCATGGTGCTTTTCTATTTCAATACAACAGTGCATTTTTGGTGTTGAGTCAAACCTTAATAGAGACCAAGGTCAAGGACGCATAACATTTATAATAACAGTACTTGGAATAAAGGGGTGGACAAGGAAACCAAAATCAGGAGAGTCGTTTACATAATAAGGTACTCATTAAAACCGAGAAATTTTTAAGAGGTGAAATCTTAAAACTGTTCATATAGTCAACGTTGACAATTGGCAATATGTAATAACAACAGCCAATCAATGTCTGAGTCCGTCTGTCATATTTTTTATTTATTTATTTATAGATTGGGGAAGCTAAATATTATTAGTCGATTCATATGACACAACTTCAATAATAGCGGTAAATATTTGTCATCGTCTCCAAGCTGTGTTAACCCATACTTTTAACCATTGTCTCACAATTTAGCTATTTAGTATTTTGAAGATTTAGATCTACCGTTTATTAATATTTGTATTTTTCTGCAGAAATATGGGATCTAAAATAAGGAGTAAGATGCCGGAGCCAGGATACAGTATTTTACAAAAACAAAGAGAATTCCTATGTAATGAACTGGTTGCTGGACATTTAGTTGATGACTTATTCAGCTTTCAAATTTTAGATGACGATGACAAGGATCGTATAGAGAAAGCTGAAAGTCGTAGTAACAAAGATGGTGTAAGAACAATGTTAGACATATTGAGTAAATCAGGACCTAATGCATATGACAAATTCCTGAAGGCACTTAGTGAGAAAAGGCTATGAGCATGCAGCAGTTGAACTAACATCCACAGTGGTACAGCAACCTCAAGATCCATGTAAGAGTTTTTATATTTTAACTGTATGCCTATTGCTGAAAAGTAATTGAGTTGCCTTATAATTCATTGTTTTCTTGTAAACTTAGCTGAATGCCAGCTTTGTTTTTAGTATTGAACTTTCATTCAGATAGGCCAAGATATATTACATGGTTAAAAGAAAACAGTTGTTCACATTGTATTTTGTTTTATTATTACTTATAAATATCTTTCTTTTATAGTTTGTTGGATAGATGATTTACCTGATGAAAAGAAAAACAAGTCTTTGAATGAAAAAAATTTGCTCCGTCTGTCAAATTTTTTCGCAAATGGATGGGAAGGTGTGGTTTTGTTTTTGGGAAATTCTGAAGCCCAGGTTTATCAAGATAAGGAGAATAATAGAAGTAGCACACAAATGCAATTATTTTCTGCTTTAAATCGATGGCGTCAAAGAAAGGCTAGAGATGCTACAGTAAAAGAATTACTAACAGCAATGAGATTATGTTCTAGCTGTATAATCGAATGGGATAGTGTTCAGAAATATGTTACGGATTCTACTGAGTTGAATCATTGTGAATAAAATAAACTGAACTTTATCACAATGAAAGTAAAAAATATACAGAACTGAATGATAATTATAAAAACAAAAATACAGGACTGAATCATTGTGAAAGAAAAATTATATGAATCAATCATTGTGCATAAAAAACATATGGAAATAAATAAATTTGAATAAGGTAACACTAAACTGAATTATTTTTTGTACAAAATATACAAAACTGAATCCTTGCGAAAGACAAAAAAGGGGACTGAATCTGTGTAATGAAATCATTGTGCATAAGGGAAAATATATTGTTAGGAATTGTCTTGAATAAAACACACTGATCCGTATTTTTTTTTTTTAATTTATGGCAATGTATAATCTTCAATAAAATATACTGAAATTAATTTTTTTTTGAATATTTATTGTGAATGAAAACAAGATTTGTTTGTTACATAGTTTGATATTTATTTTGATGATTACTCCTACTACAGCTGTTAAGACCTTAATTGTTGGGTGTCATTATGTTTGAAGTTTTCACTTCTTTATTTCACACTTGATTTTTTGTTTTAATTCTCAGATTTCTACGTTTTTTTGTTTAACAGTTCATTTATATACAATAATATTCCTTTTTATATGACGTCGCCATCTTATCAATGGATGACATAATTTGTGTTATGAACCTTGCTTTAAGTGTCTCAAAAACGAGGCGTGAATAAGGTCTATTATGATAGAGTTATAGACAATTTATAGTATTAGAACCTAGCTCAATTTAACAGTTTTTATTTTTTGTTATTATTAAGAGTGAAGAAATTCTTAAAAACTCCTATTTGTTGATATACTTTCATGATCAAATTCTATTGTTTTTATATTCTACAATCTAATCCAATGTTAACTGATTTTGAATTTAAAAATTTTAAAAATAACTCTATAATTCTAATCATGAAATGGTACTTGGGCCAGGGTGTATGAAATAATACAATATAATATACAAATTATGTCATAAAACTAATTTCACCTGAAATTCTTGACTGACACTTTTTCACATGAAAATAGGATAATTAAAGTATTAGATAAGCATACTTTCATTTTTCTAAGCATTTTCGTTTTTCAAGAATTCTTTTTTTAAGAAATCATTAAGTTTGACATTTTTCTAATTTTGGCAAAACTTTATCTGGCCCATCATACTCTATCATCAAGTGTACTTGATTTTTTATGGAAAACATGATGGTAATATTCACAAGTCTGACTGCAAATTTTTGTACCTGTCTAGTTTTTCATTTTCATGGGTGTTTTTAAATATGGGGTGACTTGGGATTTTTGTTGAGGTAACTTGGGCTATGTAATGGGTGACTTGGCATACAAAGGGGGTAACTGAATGATACTTATATTGTAAGAAAAGGATTGATATTCTTTATAAAAAAGTTAGGATCTTGTTTTGGAAAATTCCATAATGCATATCGTGACTTGAAATTACTTTTTGAGAAAAACGCAAAGAACTATTTGTACGCGTATTTTGTTAAAATCTTTTTAATTATTTTTTTATGTGGTTTTCATACTTTGAAAATATAAACCTTGTATAACATTTCGAGTACTCCGGCCTATTGAACCAATAACTCGTATAATATTACAGTATACAAGGTTTTTTGTTTTCATCCACAGAAAAAGGAACATTGAATCTTGTATAATATAATATTTGACGAAGTTTTAAACTGACTTTTTATAAAGTGTTTGTGAGTTATTTACAATCAAGAGTACGAGGTTTTGATCACAAGATCCCCGCTTTCGAACGGAACCAAAAAGTCAAAATGATCAAACATGGCATATACGAGGTCACCCACGATATTATTGTCTATCGGTAAAAAGACATAGAATGAATTAAATTATACATTGTTTTTTGTTAAAGGGACTGTAAAGAGGTGTAAAAATTTGCTTGTGTATCCAGTACACTCATAGCATCAATTTGCACCATTCCAATTTTTGATTAGACATTTGTTCTGCCAATTCCACTAAAATTAGGTGTTTTATGATGTCACCATCCCAAAGGTCCTTATATATCAGCTTTTGCCATGGTGGCATCATAAATCGCTTAGTTTTAGTGGAATTGCAAGAGCCACTTGAAAATTGGAATGTGGCAGATTGATACTATCAGTGTCTCCTATACACATAAGAAATTTAGAAAACATTTTTACGACCCCTTTAAGGAGTTCTTGATAACCGGCCATAATAGCTTTAACATTGTTGTTTTTTTGTCACTTAAATCAACCTGTTATGTTCATTTTTTTTTATTTAATATTAAATGGCCCAATTCAACATCAAATGCTAACCTGATTCCCATTTCAAGTTTTATACAGTTTTCCTATATAAAAAATTTACTGAGCCTATTCACCTCATGAAGTGGGCCTCTGCACTATTGTATAAAAATATCAAACATGGTTTATGTCACTGTTTAGATTTGTTCACCATGGTAAAGGTAAGGGTATAACTAATCTACGAACTGAAAATAAATGGTCTAAGTTATTCCCGAAAAAAATTAACAAAAATGTTAAAAAAATGTTTAAAAAATGTTAAAAAAACGGCTCAAGACACCCCGTTTTATGGCATCAAAAGGTGAGCTAAGAGAATTAGTAAAATTTTTCCTTAAGCCTATTGATAGATTTGATATGTAATTCAGACATCAACATGCAATCCTCAAAACAGTGTGAAATATCGATTCAAAATGTAAGAACTTAAAAGTGGTCGCTACAGACAGGTACTACTGTACAATGAATGCTCCCTGTATAGACTCGTTTTGCCTCCTTCACGGGAGAACTGAACTGAACTTTCACCTTTGCCGACTTACTAAAACTGAAGTGATAAACATTGAAAATAATGCTTTCAAAGCCAAAATTTATTCAAAAATGCTACAGACCTTTACGTCTGACTTATAACAGTCATACCAGATGCCTGTCAATCAATCGGTGGCGGTCACAGAAATCAGATTTGACAGAGAAAGAAGTTGAAAATGAAATAACCTCACCAAGTGGGGAGGCCAAAACCGTGAAACTTCACAGTAATAAAATTGGTGTAACAAACAACCCCTTCACAAAAAACCTTTTCTTGGGAAGATTTCAGAAGGTAAGAGTTTGTAGCTAAGTTGACATTAATATGAACGACAATGCTAACTTACACAAATATTAAATACCATTATCAAAAACAGTCATGATATTGGTAGGCCCTAATTCTAATAGCCTACCCGGTAGCTGATTTAAGAGTCTTATTTCACTTATCTGCATTAACCTACAGTGTTGTAGCCTAATCTATTTTCGTGGATATAAGGATTCATCACTGAATTTCGTCAAAGTTAACAAAAACGAATTTTTTTTTATGTCCTAGATGTTTCCTCAGATATTCTATAAAATAATTAAAATTGGTTTATTTTCTTTATGAATCCTTCACTTTGACCCATATTTCATGAGCAACCAACTCGGCAACGGCGGCAGAATGCGTCACCTATTTTCGTGTACAATGTTTGCTCTATAAATAAGTATAGAAAAACGCGTCGTATGGTTACCCAGTGACATAATTAACTTCTCTTAGTATTTATCTTTAATATCAATTCATTATAACTAGTGACAATTCATTCAAAAAAATAGTGACTGACAAAATAAGATACGTAGCGTGATTTATTGCTAAAAGTCACTGAAACAACATAAGAATATGGTCCACTTTGTGTTCCATAGAAATTTTCTGCTGACACGGAATCCGCTACTTGATCACGTGACTTCATTCGTTGGATTATATTCTAGCAGACGACATTTGGAATTCCGATTACCGCTCGGGATTATAATGAAATTAGGCCGATAAAAAATGGTGACGTTTGGTAATAAGTGAAATCCGCCATTTTGTATTTGTCAAAGTATACATTAATACATTTTACCTTGCTTGAAACTACTGGATTCATTCTACTAGCTGATATTGTACAGAAAACCCATGTTTATAAAAACAAACTAATGCGAAGGTCGCTCATGTAAATTATTAAACTTTTCGGAAATCCACGAATAATAGGTTTCCACGAAATTAGGTTACTTGACTTGTATGATTATATGGTATTTGATAACTGTCTTAAATTTCTTTAAAATTTCACTTTATAGGTATTAGACCTAATTTCACTATAGAATTAGAGTGCCTATGGATTTATTGGCAAAAGGTTTCATGTCTCATCCCCATTAAAGTATAAACAGTCGAGTACCGGTAACCTAATTTCATGTTAACCTATTTTTCGTGCATCTCCGGAAATGATTAATAATTTACATGAGCGACCTCGCATGACCTCCGCATTTGCTTCTTTTGATAAACAAGGGTTGTCTGCACACTATCAGCTAGCAGAATGAATCCAGTAGTTTCAAGCAAGGTAAATGTAGTACCGGTAATGTATACTTTGACATAAACAAAATGGTGGATTTCAGTTATAAATTACCAAATCTCACTATTTTTTATCTGCCGAATTTCCTTATAATCCCTAGCTGTATTCGGAATTCCAAGTGTCGTCTGCGAACGACGTCACATGACAAACTAGCAGATTCTGTGTCAGCAGAAAAATTCTATGGAACACAATGTGGGCCATATTCTTATGTAGTTTCAATGACTTTACGACTTCACATGACAAACTAGCAGATTCCGTGTCAGCAGAAAAATTCTATGGAACACAATGTGGGCCATATTCTTATGTAGTTTCAATGACTTTTAGCAATAAATCAATCTTACGTTTTACTTGTCTAATTTTGTCTGTCAAAATTTTTTTCTTGAATTATTTATCTTTGAAGGAATTGTCATTAGTTATAATGAAATATTAAAGATAAATACTAAGAACAGTTAATTATGCCATTGGGTTTCTTGTTTTATGGGTCAAACATTGTACAAGAAAATAGGTGAGGCATTTTGCCGCCGTTGTTGAGTTGGTTACTCATGAAATATGAAATATGGGCCAAAGTGAGGGATTCATGAAGAAAATCGAAACAAACCAATTTTAATTATATTATAGAATATCTGAGGAAACTTCAAAAAAAAAATTCTGTTTTTCAAATCTGGCGAAATTCTGTGTTAAATCCTTAAATACACGAATATAGGTTATATCAATGAACACCATTACTTTTGTACCAGAATGAAATGAGCATTTTTTGAACAATTTTTATCTCTTGCAGGACTGGTTAAATTTTCCTCAAATTGATCAGAATGATTTTGCAGAAGTCAATGGAATTGTTAATCATTTAGAAAAATATTTTGATGAACAAGGTTTGTTGCTTTTAAGATTCAATGAAGTCAAGACATACAGTATGGTATACAGACAATATCCCCATTTGTTCAGATACAGTCGAGTAACCTAATTTCGTGCTAACCTATTTTTCTTGCATCTCCAGAAATGATTAATAATTTACATGTGTGACCTCGAATGACCTCTGCAATTACATGTTTTGATAAACATAGGTTATTCCTACAACGTCAACCTGCAGAATTTTTCATGTTGTTTCAAAGCCATGTCAAATTTATTATTCATTTCTATCATAATAAATATACAAATGGCGGATTTCAGTTATTACCAAATATAACAATTTTTTATCGGCCAAAATTCCTTATAATCCCAAGCTCTGATTGGATTTCCAAGTGTCATCTGCTAGAATATATTTCAGTGCACGAGGTCACGTGACACAATAAATCACTATTACGTTTTAGTTATCTTACTTTGTCAGTCTCTATCTTTTTGGAAATCATTGTTCTTTGAAGGAATTGTCACTAGTTATAATGAATTGATATTAAAGATAAATACTAAGAGAAGTTAATTATACCACCAAGTATCTATACAACATGTTTTTCTCGACTTATTTATAGATTAAACATTGTACACGAAAAGACATAGACATGAAAATGTTGACGTATATTGCCCCTGTCCGTTGGCCCGTTGGTCTGTCAACATTTCTTGTGAACACAATAGAGACTACAGTTTTCAATTGATTTTAATGAAACATGGTGTGATCATGTATATTGATGAGATAATTTGATGTATTTGGATTATTGGAATTTCTCAGCATAAATAACTGACAGTAAATATATATATCAATGAATTCAAACTATTAGAATTTCTTTAAGATGAGAAAATTCATACTTTATCATTTCTGACAGCTGCCAGTGGGCGTGTGTTACCTTGCCTGGCAAGCTATCTTTTATTCTCTTTATTTAGTGGATTCCAAAGCAATTGATGAAAATGCCAAAATACCAGACAAAGTTCTAGAAGTATTAAAAGAGATAGGAATGTTTGGTCAACAGATTCCTGTTGAATATGGTAAAAGATATAATATTTAGAATGTTTGACTTCTTATTGAGTATTTTTGTTATTACAACCAAAATCTAGACTTTCTTATATGAAAAGTTTACCTTTTTGATTTTGCAATTGATTCTTAAAGTATCCATTCTACTTTCATTTTGTTTAGGTTTGTCAAATATATACGCTTATACTGAATTTTACAGTTGGGAATAGCTCTCTCTGCTTACAATTTACTTAGTCGTTATTGTCTATTTTCAATGATCCAAGACAGCTGTTTCTACCTCATTGATTTGGTTTGCTTTTAATCTTTGACATTTACGGTTTGCATTTGATTTTTGTTACTACTATATCTTGCAGGTGGTCTAGGATTAGATGCTACTAAATATGCCAGACTAGCTGAAGTAACTGGTAGAGATGGAGCTATATCTGTTACATTAGCTGGTCATCAAACTATAGGATTAAAGGTAGATTTTTTTTTAACACTTTGAACATTGATGCTATGTGTTATATTTTCTAGTCTATTTATAAAGAAAATCAAAAAGTCTAACGCACAAGATGCTCAATAGCTCAGTCATTCGTCTTGTGTGCAAGTTGTCTCAGCAGTATGGTTTCATCACATTTCGTTGACTGCTTATGACACCATTAACCCTAAACTTAACCCTAGGCCTGTGCTTTCGTAACTTCAATTATATGTTGTTGTTACATCCACTCTTACCTAATTGATTATAAATTTCAGGCAATCTTACAAGCTGGAAATGAAGCCCAAAAACAGAAATATTTACCCAAATTAGCTACTGGTGAATTGGTAGCTGCTTTCTGTCTGACTGAGCCATCCAGGTTAGATATTTCTTTGTGAAATTGGTTCTGTTTGGTTTATTTCTTTTAAAAGGACACTTTGCTTCATGACATTTTATTTTGTTAAATATTTGAGAATGGTGTTTTAGTGTGTTCTTGAGCTAAATATTGATATATTTAGAAGAATCACCTTGTATCAGATAAGGTATTGATGTTAGAAAGAGTAAGAGATTGTTTTTTGACTTCAGGAATAATTTGCTTTTAGAACTACCAGGCAAAAAATCGTTTTAACCATTTTCACTTGACTATACCCCAAAAACAAAGGTATAATTGTGTATTGTGGACAATTTAGACAATTCATTTTCGTTCTAATTCATGACATTCATGATCTCAATTTGTAAATTAATCATTATAAACCTAACATATTCCTTTATGTTTGATATTTTCTTTTGCTCGGTATTGTAATATGAATAGGTATTCACATTTATCTCGTGCTCACTCTACAGACTACAATTCTATATTGATTCATTATGAAGATGTGCACTATTGAATTTGGTGATGATCTGATGATTTGCTTGAGAAATATTGCATAAAACTCTGATATCGCATTTGTTTTTTTTTTTCACTTTTTTGGCTTGTGCTCACTCTACAGACTACAATTCTATATTGATTCTTTGATCTTTTGTATGTGTGTCAATATCATTATGAAGATGTGCACTATTGAATTTGGTGACGATCCGATGATTTAGAGATATCGCATAAAACTCTGATATCGCGTTTTTTAGCTACGATATAGAATTTGTTTTACAGTTCACATTTAGCTCTTTATCAAGCTGCTGGTGGGCGTATTTGCTTGTGAGACTTGCCGCAAGCCTATGTTGTTATGTCTTTAAAAGCAGCCTATGAAATATGTCTATTGATATTATCACGTGTTTTATTTCTGTAGTGGAAGTGATGCAGCTTCTATTAGAACTAAAGCTACACTATCTGAAGATGGCCAACTTTATTTTTTAAATGGAAGTAAAATTTGGATCTCAAATGGTGGAATTGCTGATCTTTTTACCGTGTTCGCCAAAACTGAAATCATTAATGATAAGGTAAACAAAACAAGGTATTTCAGCATATTTATTAAAGGAGTCTGATAATCTTAAATGTGAAGCCATTATTACAGTACATTGTGTTAATGCATTTAATATGTACCAAAATACTTGTTTCAAAATAAGGCCCAGTGTCTCCTAATATATTAAGTACACATTTTGTCTATGTAAGTCTGGATATTTTATGGTAGGGAGAAAAAGAAGATAAAATTACAGCATTTATAGTAGAAAGAGAGTTTGGGGGAGTAACTAGTGGTAGACCTGAAGATAAACTAGGCATTAGAGGATCTAATAGTAAGTTTAGATTTGTATCATCACACTGTAATCATTAGGCTAAAATTTATGTGAAATTCTTTTGATGTACAGGGTGTTTCAATGATTGTCTGAAATTATGAAATGAGACATTAAAATAACATTTTATGAATGAAATCTCACATTTAATATAACTACTAAAGTTCTTATTATGCATCTTGTGAATTACCATAAAGAGAAAAAAAAAGATTGCAAATTGACTGGGTTATTTTTTGACCAAACTCATGATTTCATGTCAGATATATTTTTGAAAATTACAATGTGTAGTTTGAGTTTTTATCAGAAGAAATAGAAAAGAGCATAGTAATTGTTATAATTCCATCTCTTCTACAGCATGTGAAGTACATTTTGAAGATACACCAATTCCTGTAGAAAATGTTATTGGTGAAGTTGGTAAGGGTTTTAAGGTAAAGTTCTTTTAATTGTTTCTCAGTAGTAATAGGAAATTATTTTGTAGACCCAGTTTTCATGTTATGAGGCGATTTCATATTCAAAACAGATATCAGCATCTAAGATGAGCTCTGGTTAAATCAAAAAAACAAGATGTACAGGATTTTGGAAAGTCTTAACTACTTCTATACCATACCATCATAGATCACAGATAACAATTTAACCACGGCCTAAATTCAATTCAAATATTAATGTACCACAAAATTAAGTGTTGCTTATCCCTTTTAATACTAGGGATATATCCTGAGTAGCTTTTCGTTGCAGCTTTTAACAAGTGATATGTGACGTTAATGTTGTACCCTTCAAGTTAATATTACTTGGAATTCTGGGTATGGGACTTTGTTTTCTAACATACCATGTCCAATGGGTTGAAATAATCAGTATTTTTTAATCAATGTATTTGTAATATATAGATAGCTATGAATGTTTTAAATAGTGGAAGATTTAGTATGGGAAGTTCCTCAGCTGGAGCATTAAAGAAATTACTAGGTAGGCTACATATTATTTTCCAGTTGGTTGGTTGGCTGGTAAATGATGCCCACTTTTAGCAGAAGAAAGATTAGGTTATTTACCTATACTAAAAAAACTTTCTCTTATATACTATGTCCTCTCTGATTGGAAAATATTAACTATTCCATTAAAATAGTTAATATAGTTACTGATCTATTCTACCAATATTTTCTGTGAATAAACCTACTTAAACATATCCATAGAATAGAAAATATATAATTCAGACTGTCAAAAATGGCTTCAAAAAGGTTTATTTTTCTTTTTTCTTGAAAGAGCACGTATTTAGATTATAAGATGCCTTTATATCTGTTTTAGGTATGACAACTGAACATGCTACATCACGAAAACAATTTCATCAACCAATAGCTCATTTTGGTATGATTAAGGTAGGTCTTTGGTATGCTAATCATATAGCCAGCTCCCTTTTACCTTATTGAACCCTCCCAATCCTCATACAGGGTTGAATTTTATACTTTGCACATTTCTATCATTTCAAAATGAGGGGTATAATGCTTTTCTAATGTCAATGATGCCGTCTTTGAAGAAGTATTTAGTTGTTTAGATGGGACCATAAACTAAGTTCCTGCTTTTTCAGGCAGTGCACATTTAAAGATCTCAACCGTTACAATTGAAAAAGTGAAATTCTTACGTTCTGGCAAAAATTCCTTTATTGCACACTGCATTGCATTTCTCATCTTCATTTTAAGATGTAAAACTCCATTTTTATTTCATTTCAAATCATATTCTGTGACAACAGCTTATTTTGAAAACCGTGTTTAATTATAGGAGAAATTTGGCAAAATAGCCACACAGATATATGTTATGGAAAGTATGGCGTATTTAACAGCAGGATTTATAGATCTATATGAAGAACCAGATGTTTCATTAGAAGCTGCTATTGTTAAGGTCAGTAATATTTGATAAACAACAGAATTGTGGCTGCAATCTGATCAAAATACATGCTTTATGGTTTTTTCTTACTACAACTGTCATACATGGTAATCATCTGTGTAATTCTAATCCAAGATGTCATAATTTATTCTCATTAATCAAAACAGCTATTAAATAGGTTATTAAAGATCAGTGTAATAAAATTCCTCATATATAACAAGAATATTGTCATTCATCGTCAGGTTTTTAGTTCGGAAGCTACATGGCAGTGTGTTAATGAATGTCTACAGATAGTTGGTGGTATGGGATATATGAAAGATTATCCCTATGAAAGAATGTTAAGGGATGCTAGAATACTGTCAATATTTGAGGTATGATGATAAAGTATACTGGCATGGGTCCAAGTCAGTGGTGATATTCAACCCTTGTTATCAGATAGATATATCTGTTACTTAAGACAAATAAGGATCAGTGCTTACAAAGGACCTACAATATTAATGAAATAGAATCAGTCAAACTAGTCACGTCAAGACCAGTAAGTCTGATTTGCTTTTTTATCTTCTTGAATATACTTTTGTATACCTGTATATTTTCCAGGGTACTAATGAGATTTTAAGATTATTAATATCTTTAGAAAGTATAAAATTTGCTGGTAGAGAAATGAAGGAAATGATTATGTATGTATGTAGATATATTTGCATTATACACTTTCCACCTTTTAACAATTATATACAGTAAATGAAATGTGACATGTTTCTGTTGGTGTGTGTGATGAGCGTAGGCAGTTGCATTACAGTATAGTTGTTGGAATTGATAGAATAAATACATGTAGTTTGAAGAAAAATGTTACCAATGTTGTTTTAAGAAAATTTTTGGTATGATTATATAATTGTTGTTACTTTTAGGAAATTACGGAACCCACTACAAAACCCCAAGTTTGTTTTAACTACTGCTATAAGTAAACTACAAGGTAGAGGTCTATCTGATAAAGCACAATTATTATACTTAGGTAATAATGTACATCAATTATTGTGGGTAAGTCATGTCTTAGCTGATTCTAAATTTCTTCATAATTTTGAAGAATTAACTATTGATTACTTGACTTTCAAAAATATTTTGGAAATGTAATTTCAAGAAGATTGTTGGGATTCAATCCATTCCCTTTTCTTTATTCACAATATTTAGCATAGAGATGAATTGAAATATTCAAGCTTGATGCGACTCTTTGATTTGAAATGCCAGTATTGCTTCCTAAGGGAGAAGCCTGCATAACTAATAATGTAATGCTGATTTATTTATGCTTCAATTGATGTTAATATTTGAACTTTTATCTAAACTTATCCATGTGCCAACAGCTAAATATGTCACAACACTGTAATGTAATCTATTGAGCAACAGCCCTCCCAATATATTATCAATATTGTTTTCTGTTTCCAGCCTTATTCAGAGAAGCTAGAGAAGTCTGTATACTTATTAAAGAGTACAGTAGAAATTGTTTTAGAGCGATATGGAAATGTAAGTGTTAAGATTGTCGCATGAATCTAATTCATGACTATTCTTGGACAAAATATAGCTTAGAAAGTAGAGTTTTATACTTGTCTATGAATAGAAAGAGCACAAGATGGTGGAATTTTTCGGAACTTCTGAGCTAAAATGAGTCAAATGATGAAATTGTCATCAACCTTGCCTTAGTTAAACCCAAAGCGGACAAGTATAGGAAGCTAATTAGGAACCTGATGATACCCATGTTGAAGGTGAACCATACTATTTAATAGTACTTAGCAAAGTAGGATATTGTTATTATTGCAAGAATTGTTATAATTGGAAGGAATTGTTATTATTGCAAGATATCGTTTTTAATATTAATTCAGGATACTGAAATTATTATAGGATATTGTTATTACTGTAGGATATTATTATTATTTCAGGGTATTATTATTATTTGATAGTATTGTTATTACTGCAGGGTATTGTTATTACTGTAGGATATTATTATTATTTCAGGGTATTATTATTATTTGACTGTATTGTTATTACTGCAGGGTATTGTTATTACTGTAGGTCATTGTTATTATTGCAGGGTATTGTTATTTATATTGCCGGGTATTGTTATTATTTCAGGGTATTATTATTATTGCAGGGTATTGTTGTCATTAGTTTTGCAGGGTATTGTTATTATTGCAGAAAATTGTTATTATTGTAGATATTATTATTATTTTTGCAAGATGTTGTTATTATTTCAGGATATTATTATTACTGCAGGATTTTATTATTATTATTGCAGAATATTATTATTAATTAAGGATATTCTCACTAATGCAGGATGTTGTTATTATTGCAGGATATTATTATTAATGCAGGATAATGTTATTATTGTAGGATACTGTTTTATGACGGAAACAATGTTATTATTGCAGGGTATTGTTATCATTGCAGAATATTATTATTACTGCAGGATTTTATTATTATTATTGCATAATATTATTAATGTAGGATATTATTATTAATTAAGGATATTCTCACTAATGCAGGATGTTGTTATTATTGCAGGATTTTATTATTATTATTGCATATTATTATTAATGTAGGATATTCTTATTAATGTAGGATACTGTTTTATTGTCGGATACAATGTTATTATTGCAGGGTATTGTTATCATTGCAGAATATTATTATTACTGCAGGATTTTATTATTATTATTGCATAATATTATTATTGTAGGATATTATTATTAATTAAGGATATTCTCACTAATGCAGGATGTTGTTATTATTGCAGGATATTATTATTAATGTAGGATATTGTTTTTATTGTAGAATACTGTTTAATGTCGGAAACAATGTTATTATTACAGGATATTATTACTGCAGGATATTATTATTAATTAAGGATATTCTCACTAATGCAGGATGTTGTTATTATTGCAGGATATTATTATTAATGTAGGATATTGTTTTTATTGTAGAATACTGCTTAATGTCGGAAACAATGTTATTATTGCAGGGTATTGTTATCATTGCAGGATATTATTATTACTGCAGGATTTTATTATTATTATTGCCGAATATTATTATTGTAGGATATTATTATTAATTCAGGATATTCTCACTAATGCAGGATGTTGTTATTATTGCAGGATATTATTATTGATGTAGGATATTGTTATTAATGTAGGATATTGTTATTATTGTAGGATACTGTTTTATTGTCGGATACAATGTTATTATTGCAGGGTATTGTTATCATTGCAGAATATTATTATTACTGCAGGATTTTATTATTATTATTGCCGAATATTATTATTGTAGGATATTATTATTAATTCAGGATATTCTCACTAATGCAGGATGTTGTTATTATTGTAGTAAATTGTTGTTGAAGCAGGATATTATTATTATAGGATATTTTACATGAACAAATGATATTAAGAAGGCTATCAGATATAGCTATAGATATATTTGCTATGACAGCCTGTTTATCGAGAACTACTAGATCTATTAGTTTAGGACATCGGAATTTTGAACATGAGGTAAGTATAAAAAAGGATAGATTCATTTCTATGAGTGTGTGACCAACCTGACTATACTTAATTTATCTTTAAAAAAGCCAATATTCCCTGGTTTCCAGTGGATGATATGAAACATTGGATTACCAGTGTTTGAAATGCCATGGTTCCTTGAGAAATATATTTTGAATATATTATTTGGATTCACAATACCTTTATGATTTTATTTATTAATTTATCTATTGTATTTTTAACTTGCTAAAGATTGGGAAGGTTGTATGATTTAATCAATTTTGTATCATCTCAAAATATCCTGACCATGGTGTTTTTTAGCATCTGTCATATCACAGATAGGTGTATAGTATAATCTGTTATTTTGTAGATCAAATTAACTCAAGCATTTTGTATTGAAGCATATAAAAGAATTAATCAGAATGCTGATGAGATAGATGGGGGTAAATATTTATTATTATAATGCTTCTTGCAAATATTGTAGCTGAAGTGGCACTGCTGAATACTTCACTTAATTTAATATAGACTATATCAAATTTCCAATGATATAAATGATCAGGGGAAATAATTCACTTCAAAATTTAATAAAGATCAAATCCAATATAAAGTTTTGTATATATGATTTTTCTATATATTTCAGTAAATCTAGATAGAACCTATGGTGAAGTAGCTGATGATATATATAAAGCTAAGGGTTATGTTCCTGAACACCCTTTATCTAAACCATGGTGATCCATTCTGTTTTTAGAAACCAAAATCCATGACCATCCAGATACAGTGTGATAATTTTTAAATATCATTGTGATATCACATTTAGCTGTTAAATTGTGTACCACAAGTTAATTGTACAAGAAACAGAGTGATTCATAAACTGTATTGTGACTAATTTATAATCAATAAACATGTTCACTTGTGAAATATGGAAAAGAAATTGTGATTATTTCTGGAAACAAGGAAATATATCATAAACTGTATTAAATAGAATAATATTGTGACATAAAACTTTAATTAGTAAGTGGTGATAGAAATATCAAGAATTAGATTCCTCCTCATGAGAACTATTCATTGCATACGGATCATTGTCAAAGTTTTGTACAATTTATCCCCAATTACTTAAAAACGACAGACTTCTTTTAAAATAACAATTACTTGATAAGTCATTGTTACAACAACAATAAGATAGTGGACCACAGCCATATATGCCCACCACGGCATGCAGATAATAAATATTCAAGATTTTGGGGCAAGGGCAATAACTCTGCTTCAAATTCGGACTTGATGTTGTTTCATGAATATGTCTACACATACCGAATTTCATTTGATTACATCAAAAAATCTAGATTTTAGAGCGTTTACAAGAAAATGATGTTGATAAAAGTACTTACTGTATAGAGGTGAAAGGGCGATAGCTCCTCAAAACTGACGTGAGAGGCATAAATCTTGACAAATCCTTAAATTTAATCAGAAGTAAAATAAACTTTCTCAAACCTCTCGACTTAGGTCCAATAACATCCATTTTAAGTTCCATCAAAATCGGTTGAAAACTAAGAGTAATAGCATATTCAAGATTTTGGGGCAAGGGCAATAACTGTGCTTCTAATGGTGGAAAATAGCTCAAATTCGAACTTGATCTTCGTTTTATGAATATGTACACATATACCGAATTTCATTTGATTCCATCAAAAAATCTAGTTTTTACAAGCAAATGTTGACGGACGGACGGACGGACAGGGGTGCCGACAATATACGTCCACATAAAGAGATGTGGGCGTATAATATAATGGCTCAAGCCAAGACGACACAATCATACGTTCCATTTATTCAGATTCTCAGAAACTGCCAAAAGTTGCTGAATGATGACATTAAATACTTTATACTATTTAATTTTGTTCCAACTCAATTTGTAAGGGTGTTAATGCTGTAGACTTTTTTAAAAAGCTGATATAATAATTAGGAAATCCAAATCGCCTTCAAATGATAACTACGCATTGTTAGGAATATTTAATATAAAATAAGAGAATGAATGAATTTAAAAACATTGTAATAATAGTTCAGTTCAAGTAAATGTATGACCGGACTCTATTCTGCCATATTACATATTTATAGACATCTTGGACATTTTAAAAGAAGTATTTTAGCACACATGGCATCAAAATAATAATAAGTAAATTGAAAATTTGATCAATATTGAAGTCATTATGAAAACTGTGTCTGATGTTCATATGATAAAAGAATACTAGCTGCTATCTCTTTGATACCAACATTATGTTTAGCTTGAGCAAATATTGTAGGTCCTTTCTGTCTCATTAATGCTGCATCTCTTTCCATGACCTGAAAATACAGATGGTTTTTAAGTTATTTACGCCTGTAAGTAAGCCTCGTATTAAAGGAATTCTGCCTCTCGACATCTCGGCTAAAATAAGAACTTATTAGTTGACATACCTGATAATCCATTTACAATCTGATAAATCAATAAAACTAAGTAAGTATCAGTAAACCACGGGTAATTATTGAAAAACGCATAATAATATTTCACAATAGATGAAATGGAGCTAAGAATGAAATGATTCACCTTCAAATCAGCTCCCACTGCTTCAGCTAAATCTGTTTTATTGATAACCAATAAATCACTCTGTGTTATACCAGGTCCACCTTTACGAGGTATCTTATCACCGCCTTAAATTCGTATAAATTATGAAATGATAATTGTAACCTGTTATATGGAATGGGGCTGCAGGGAACTACTATAAACCTTTTGTAGTTAAGGGACTTGCCAATAGTCGTTTTAATATACCATCAGTTAAGAGCTCGATGAGCTGTGAATATTGCATTTCACAATGTACATCTGTCGACTGCTCTGTCTCAAATTTCAGAAAATCTCAGGCGTTTATTGCAATTATTGCGTTTATATATCACTGATTGTAGCCTTAGATGGTAACATTGGGGATTACTTTGGAAGGACAAGATGCCTCCTCGGAATAACTCTATGGTTAGTAACCAGATAGCGTTTTTATCTATCCTCGTTAATCACATAATCCCCAACCGTGTTTGTAGCCTACTGCAATTCTTACAGATAATAAAAGGTTTGTATCAGTGTATGTCGTAATTAAAAAAAAACCAATATTTATATCTGGTTTCCGTCCTTTAGAAAATTGTTAGAGTTGTGGTATGTCGACCGCCCTCTTATTATCGGAGCGAGACGCACTGTGGGCGTTGACAGAAGGAAAACAGAGTGAAATGTTGAGTCATGAACATTAAATTTTCTGCTGATCTTTTTTTTCAAAAAAAAGTGGAGGCTGTAGGGTATGTCGTTCTCTTGATATCATTAGGGCGAGACGCACTTAAGGCGTTGACAGATGCCCTTGCATATTCAATTCAGTTAAGAGAGACATTAACCTATATAATGTACAATGGCAATTTTATTTAGTAAGATCGAAGCTGTACGTATCATTCAATATAATTTTCGTGTGTACGTATTCCCCCATGCTACCCTCAGGCTTGTAACAGCCAATAATACATATGCTTATAACAGCTAGGGTATTCTGTTTTGCTGAGAATGGATATATAGTGATCCTTATAGTATATGTGTCCGGATCTTCTGAGCGTGCTACAGATGGATACAATCTGTTTCTGTTTGTGGTAGATAAAGATGTATTCAAGCAATACGCGATTATTTTGATTCAATTTTATAGTTTGTTCAACTCACCAGATACGTCAATAACATAGATGATATAATCAGCTAGTTCACGGCTAAAATTAGCAGCCAAATTATCACCACCCGATTCTATAAATACTATTTCTGGTTTGAATTTTGAGGTTAAAACTTTTACTTCTTCCATATTCAATGAATAATCCTGGAAGATAAAAGCGTATTCACTGAGATGCCGGACGTTTTTGATTTGACAATCTCAGCCTATACGCGCAAATCTTTGGATGATTCTTATGAGGTTCGACCAAGTTTTTGGTTTTTCTGGTGTGCAATTCAGTTCAGCAACATATACAATAGCACTTCAACACAATACATGTATTTACACGGTATATACCTTTTTATTATTAAATCCTTCACGCACGACCTTAGATTTTGGTTTTAAAGTATTAACGTGTGCAATGCGAAATTTATTGATCTGTGATTTTGACTGTCACTAGCACTGGACGTTGCGATTTAAAGATGACATTTACTATTTATAGATGACCAGATGACGTACCTCCCTGATTGCTGCATGAGGACAACCACCAGTTTCAACAGCTTTCATTCTCTCTTCTGGTAGGGCTTTATTTCTCACTAGAAACTCCCAGTCTTCTCTGTAATATAATTCCACCATTTGAAAATAGGAACACCGACTGCCTATCTTGTAATATACACATCATCATTGACCTTGACAATTGGGTTTCAGAGATCACAACTGGTGTGCCAAATTATTTTATAATCTGAATCACCATACATTTCTTAAAACCCTAGTTCCATCATTATGCTTTAACACTTAACAATGAAAATCCACCCAAAAATAATTAGTGGCCTACTAACCTTGTAAAAATATCATTTGTTACAACACAAACACCACGGGTCTCCCGTAAATACTGACATAATCCTAATACTAGAGCTGTCTTACCAGAGCCGACTGGACCACCAATGCCAATTGTAAAAGCTCTCTGAAAGTAAGATTCGATCGGATAATAAACTTAGGTTTTATGGTCAAAGTTAGATCCAAACATAAACATTTATGACTTTTCCATACAAAGTTACTTCTCTAACATCAATCCTATTCTTAAGACTACATTTGAGGTAAATGGTAATGGTGGATCAGTGCTATCGTTTCACTGTCTGCTATTAGGCACATTACAGAGACTTCTTATGCATCAATAGTAAAATGCCATCAATATTGTATTTCCAGCGCACATCGTTATCGGGTCCTCACAAAATAGACGTACCTCATTCCAGTCTGTTCTATACAAGGGACGATCACGATCCAGATAGCTTCCAGGACTGTCTAATATTTCATGAGAATGACCATGTTCATGTTCGTGTTCGTGGCTATGACCATGCGAATGTTGAGAATTTTTTTCTTTTGATGCTCCGGCTGAAAAAATAAATTCATTAATAACGATGGAACACTATTGACACAATTTGACTTTTTGGGGCTATTTTTGAGAATACTGTTCGATTTTGTTGGGGTCGGGTATGACCTCACATTGGATTCGTTTTGATCACATGTTAGGGCAAAAAATTGTTGAATCCTTTTTGCCTTAAACACGACTCAGGGTAAGTAATATGTTCCAAAAAAAAAAGAAAAGAAAAGGTCATACCTTTGATAAATGTACAGTTATCTGAAGACATCCTTAACTTGGTTGTGTAGAATTTTTAAGCAGATTTCTTGAGCAGATAAAGTATGAAGATAAAGTTTATCTGAAAAAGTACCAAATATAGGACTTATACGTGTCATAAATAGGATAATAATGTGGAATAAAACAACCAAGACAACTGATGCGCAAGAAAAAGCTATACGGTAGACATTTAAATTTTTGCTTTCCAAGGCAGCCTAATTTAAGCCAAACCAAATATATTTATAGGGTTTTGAATTCAGCTATCCAATTCATCGCGTCAGTGGTCCAGAAGAATAATTATAATGTATACAGGCCTAATTTGAATTCTAAAAATCTATGGGTAGCTGAAAATGAAACTGCTTTTAGCTAATATGCCTAATGCAAATAATTAAACGACATTATCCTATAAAGTATGTGAAATAAATATATTATGTAAAACTGCTAGATGCTAAAACTTATTATATCAGGTAACTGATGATGGGAAGGTCATGTTTCATCTTTGAATGCTTCTTTGCAACTATATTTGTCGATGTGTGATACCATCTAGTCCGAAACATCTACCTCTATTCCGGCCTCAGATGGATACATCTGTCCAAATAGCTATGGAGGCTGAAATAGAGACAGATGTTTCGGCCTAGATCGCATGTAGTGACAATGAATGGACATTCAATGAATTGGGTTTTTTGTCGTGACAACTTGATGGTATCTTTGGCGTAACACAGTTTGTAGTACAGAGACCTTGAAATATTTTCTTGTCTTTACGACTATTTACCATGTCATTGACCCCGAGACGCATGACAGACTTTTAAAAAGTAGTTGAAGGTTACAGGTAATATTTATACATTTTATTGTCACGTGTTACAGTGGACTCGTGTAAAAAATTTCATTCATTTACCGCTGGGATGGTTGTTAGTCTATATTCAATCATTAAATAATATTACCCTAATTCAAGGTATTCATAATCACTTCCCAGACAGCTTTAACATCCTATAAATGATTTACTTACGTAAGGGTAAAAGTCAGGCATACTTCACTTACTACGGTGACTCAAGCCACCTTACATGTTATCCACAAAACCTAATAGTAAATGCAATGAACACTGCTCACTGACTGATTTCTAGTAAAATGAGTTCAGATTTGAACAATTATAGCTTTTACATGCAGACTTACAAACAATGGGAATGATATTAATGTTTAATGTGAATAGCGTATCTTATATGAAATATTAATTACACAATATTAAGCTTACTTCAGAGCTTCAGGTGAAGTTATATAGTTAAATGTAATTTAAGATGTTCCTTTTTTTTGCATGCACCATTCTAGAATTAACTAAATAATATGTTTATATGTACCGTAATTGAACTCTTATTTTCCGATACGAACGAACTTTAACTTTAAATTAAATTTTATAATTTCGTATGTACCACATAGAATTATCTTTAACCTATTTAAAAATTGACTTATTTAATGCTAAACTTAAAGTTACTCTCGACCAACTTTAACTTTTAATTACTTTTAAATATTTGGAAATCGGAAGAAATTCCTTTATTCTCTTTTAAAGATGGGCTCCCCTATTTTCATTTATTAAAATGAAAATGCTAATACTTAAATGAATAGAAAGTAGATGTGTTCTAATGACTTGCAAAAATATCAGTTTGTCTCACATAACTAATTCATAATGAGCTAAATTAGGATAGAATTACCACCAGAATTCCAATGAGTGACCCGATCAAGAAAGGTCAAAAAGTCTTTTTTGTTTATCCAGACTGTACATAATATATGGACATTTATGATTGGTTAAACTCTTTAGTTATATGCAATAAGAACAAAATGATATGATTAAGAATACATGATAATTCATTAGAAACACCAATTCATCAAAAAGTTTGCTTAATTTGACACTAAAAAATGAGGAAACCCATCTTTAAGGGTTTCAAAATTTTAAACGAATTAAATGATTTTGATGACATTCTTCTATGAAAAGACATTTCAATCGCCTTTCCTTTACACGCTTTTTTAGGAGGAGGAATTTTTTTATCAAGGCAAATGCATGTTACAAAGATATGGATTTTATAAAACACTTATTCAGGCATTTATTTGTTCCATCGGAGAGAAGAAATTTTACTCTTGCTGATAACGTTCACAATAATTCTAAGACGCGAGAATAGTATTCATAGTGTTTCGAACTAGGCAAATCCACCATGAATACGACGACAGTAAGGAAAATTTGAAAAATGAAATCTGTCCTGGTGACCAAGCTTTTAGACTCTTTTGTCATATATAGATTTTGTATAATTTGTGGTTAGAATGGAAAATAAGGTTTCAATTACATTACACATAAATATATTTAGTTAATTTCTAAATGGTGCAGAATTACCTTTAATTACATTTAACTAAATGTATTTAAGTTTTAAAATAATTATAATCTTCTTAATATGATTTTACTTGGTGATTACGGGCCAATATCACATTTATGTAGCACAAGAGAGACTAAAAGTTTGGTTACCAAGACATGTAAAGGGTCCTTATTTTATATTAGTGTAATGTCTTCAAATTCATCCAAATCCTCAATAAATTTGTCTATTTGGGAACCCTTAGAAGCGACAAAGAGAATTTCTTCTGATTTACAAATAGAATAAAAAGTTGGTCGATTGTAAGTTTAGGTTAAGCATTGAATTACGGTGGGTTCGTTTTGCCGCATTGCCCAACTTGCCGCATCGTGCCCAACTGCACAAAAACGACATGTAAAACGAAACTTAAGGTTTCTGATAAAATCCGGAATGGCCATTTTTTACATGAAACGAAATATTTTAATCTGTTGATTCCCTTTTTTTTTTTTATTATGTATAATTTGGACCTGTTAGGGAAATCTAAACTATAGTTTTATGGTAAAATCTGGAATAGATAAATACCAAGTACAAACGATCAGAACCGTAATACAAAATACATAAATCCATAAAACGAAACAAGACAAGTGCAATAAATAAATTTGGTAATAACTTGCAAGAGTTATGTCCCACTACTGCGTGCCAATAACGTCACCCTCGTGTTAGAAAAAATGGCAACTGAAATGTCTGAAAGTGAAAATCTTCTGAGTAGTAAATCAGAATTATCAAGCGAGGAGAAGTTTAAAATTCTCGTATTCGATGTGCTCTATAATTCGGCAGTGGCTCAACCCCCACTGGTTCCTCGTAAGTCTCAGAATGTCCTGGTGGACAAGGTAGAAGCTGGGGTTGATTGGCTCCACAATACTAACTACAAAAATCGACGAACCTGCGATTGTTTAGAAAAAAGAAAAATTAGCTAGTGGACCACAGCCATATACGCCCACCACGGCATGCGGATGGCAAATATTCAAGATTTTGAGGAAAGGGCAATAACTCTGCTTCTAACGGTCGAAAATAGCTCAAATTCGAACTTGATCTTCGTTGTATGAATATGTATACACATAACGAATTTCATTTGATTCCATCAAAAATTCTAGTTTTTTGAGCGTTTACAAGCAAATGTTGACGGACGGACAGACGGACGGACAGGGGTGCCGACAATATACGTCCACATAGAGAGATGTGGGCGTATAAAAATCGATGCGGGACACCATAGTAAAATATTTCGTATGTGAAACAAATGGCCATTCCGGATTTTATCAGAAACCTTTAGTTTCGTTTTACAAGTCGTTTTTGTGCAGTTTGGTACGATGCGGCAAGTTGGGCAATGCGGCAAAACGAACCTACCGATTAAATTAGTAAATGCTTAAATAGATTTAAGATAATGCTATGACGGGCAGAATAGAATAATATTAGGCTTAATTTCATTTGCTGCATACGGGCCAATATCGAAATCGTGATTCGATTTTTCCTTTCAGTCAAGTTTATTTTATATATTAAATCAACATTTAGAATATTATGCTTTCTGGTAATTGATCTGGACAGGTCATGTTTCATCTTTGAATGCCTAATGCTTTTTTGCAACTTTCGACTCATATTTTGGTATATGATCCCATCTAGTCACGATGAAAGAGAGACCACGAAACTACCCTATGTACATTCAATGAAATGGATTTTATGTAGACTAACGTACAGGGTCACAGTGTCTAACACATCAAGTTACTGGATGACAATCGCTTTGAAAGTTCATGACCTGGATCATGACAATTTAACAGCCAATCGAATTGTTGGCAGCTTTCAAGAAAATGGCGTAGAAAATTTTCATAATTTTCACTCCTTGCCGATCAATCTCTAGTTTGTAATAAATAAACATAACAAGGTGTTTACATTGATGGTCTGAAGTTGGATATGTTTTCTGTGCGTGAAGTGCATATTTGATTTGACCCCGTTGGAGTCTGGTCTGGGCCCCAGCAAGTAAGAATTAAACCACAACAAAACCTTCTTCAGTTAAGCAGAGATTGATTCATTTACAGTGGCTTTGTAAAAAATTAAAAAGCTTGTAGATAAGCCTACAGAGACCTTGAAATATTTTCTCGTCTTTACGACTATTTACCATGCCATATTCACCTCGAGACGCATGACAGACTTTTAAAAAGTAGTTGAAGGTTACAGGTAATAATATACACCCTAATTGAAGGTTATAACACAATCACAAGTTTACATAAGGGTAAAAGTCAAGCACACTTCACTTAAAGTTTGCGACTTAGTTTTCTCACCAACATAAACTAATAATAAATGTGATGAACACAGCTCATTGACTGATTTAAAGAGAATTGAGTTCAGATTCGAATAATAATACTTTTTTCACGCACACTTACAAATAATAGAGAATAAATGAAGCAAACGTCCTCCGTGAAAGTTGCGCTAGCGCTCTGCAACATATCACAGTAATGAATGGCCATTTTTTTTACCGGAACTATGTCAATATATTGTCACGTGGGCAAAACAATCGAGGGCACATTTTTCTGATTTCGAGAAAAATTCATTTATTATGTTTGGAAGTCTAGCAAATATTTTGTTTAGATAATGTTGGAAGACGATACATATTATTTTCTCTTATTTTATTCTTATATTTTACCAGTCACAAATTTTCAAAATTGAAATACTTTTTTTTAGATGTGTAATTAGCAATTAAAAATTATTGACCTTGGACCGTTTCTTCATGTAAATATTTTGAAAACATTGATTGTTTTGAATCTGCTCATCTCGAAATTTTAGACAAATCAACCAAAATTAGTTTAAATAATCACAAAAACACTGTTTTAAGGGCGAAATATTTTAAACATTAAATACACTAGTTAAAACTAATTAGAGATAATTCTACTCTGTATATGCACCAACACGATTAACTTTGTATATTGATCTGTACTGTAATTGAAATTGTATTTTCCATTCCACACACTATACCAAATATAATATATATATGACAAAAGAGTCTCAAGCTTTGTTAGGACATATTTCGTATGTGAAATTTTATATCATGCTGTGACCTGATGACCCGTGAATCCGTTAACCGTGATGGCATCGAATCAGCAAGCCCTATGACATATTATATTAATATAAAAAACCCAGTGCCGTTCTAAAACAAAAATAATTCCTGTTCGATGGATTATTTAAAATAAATCGAATTATTCGGTAACAATGAAAGAAATATACCCGGCTAGCATATTTTTTAACTAAAATGAAAATTGATAAGATCTAGTTCTATTGAAAAACAAATCAATTAGTTATTTCCACACCTTTGTTACTAGGGTAAAAGCAAAAACATGGCACTAGTGATTTATGGGCCTATTTTGGATATAAAGAAGATGACAAGAGACAATCTTTTGCAAACAAACTTATTTTCGCACCCGAAAAAGAAGCAACCCGTTGAATACTCAAAAGTTAGAACGGGACCCAAGGCCAAATCAAAGTCCAAGAGCGCAGTACAGCTACAGCTACAACAATCGCGATATTATCAGCTACAATATCGCGTTTTTTGACCAATATCGCCCAGCCTTACCAAGATCCATGTCATTGATCAACCAACATTCAGTTTATGGATCATATCTATCAGTTTCAGAAACATTGCTATTGGCGTTTTTTAATTTTCATTAATTGTTGTTAAATCCTGTGTACAAATTTTCAATCAGAGCTAAGCTTGTTTTAAATGGACATTGAATCTAAGAAGTTTTCGATTGATCAGATATTGAAATGAACATTTAGTCATTGCATTCGATGACATGCAAATGGGATGATTTTACTAAAGTAAAGAAATATATATATATACAGCCCAAATACTGTATTAATGTTTATAGGAAGCAACCATTACTGATCACTGATCAATTTAGAACTCGTGTCCGGACACTGATCATTCTAACTGGAAAGCTTGAGATATTGATCGTTTTTTAACCTGGACATGACCCTTGGGACGCCTTAATTACGCCGATTGTTTTCAGCCAGAATCTGCCTTACCGATTTAAGTCAGTCGATATTCATCACTTTGTTATCATCACATAAGCCTAGTTAAGTTATAGACTTTCATGTATGATAATTCAAAACTATTACATTTTGATGAACATTTGTGACTCCTTTTAATAGTGAGTTTAACATTTGGCAATAAATAAATTAATAACAAAAACCACTTTTTTTTTGTTATCTATATCCATATAGTTAGAAACTGGTTAGCTGAAAAAATCTGATTAACCAGTTGGTTTCAGCTGCAAGTCAGTCATAAGGGTCTAATGACTTCTGTTTCTTCCATGGCTCCCAAACAGGACACAAATCGTTTTAACTACTCCAACTTGAGATTTGCAACTAGAATTTTTCCGAAATGTGACTTTGATCATTTCTCCTGTGCACTCTTCAAATATTAAATGTGAATAGCGTACCTTATATAGTATATTAATTACATAATTTGTACGTACTTCAGAGCTTCACCTGGAGTCATTTTCATTTGATGCTGAATATTATAAATTACCATATATTTATGTATATGTACTTATAGTTTTCAATTTCATGCTGTCACACTTTTAATAGTAGAGGCTGTAGGTAGATATTGTGAAGCTGATTTTCAAGCTCTCAGAAAACCAATCGGTAAAATTTAATATACCACAATCGCGAAAGGTCGTGAGTGGATATTTCCTTTCAGTCAAGTTTATTTTACAGATTAATGTTAACAAAATTCAGAGTATGCTTGATTAACTGACGAATATTCGATATTACGAGAATTATGTTACATGTCCAACTCACAAAATGAATGATATACATAAAATACAAAATGATTAAATGAATAATATAACTCTACCTTTCACTATAACCTTTAAATGACAGTGTCACAGGTGTGTCAGTCTACTATTTGATTTTTTCAGGTAAAATAATTTACGACCGTAACCAACAAGGTCAAGTTAACAATGGTATTTTAATCCGTCTGAATTGGGAAAGCAGTGCGACTATATTGCAGTGAACCATATAAAGCATATTTCACATTTGAGTGGACACCCAATGCGACTATTCTGATTAAAGCAGTGGACCTTCAATGTATAAAAGAACCTGGACTGTCGTGAAGCGTGTCAGTTTAAAGTGAAAAGGTTGTAAAGTTTACGATATATCAAACTAGGAAATACACGTAAGTATTTGTTCGTTTATTTCTATCTTTAGACGCCATATCTCGGTTGCTTCACATTCTGTAACAAATTTCATTTCAACAGAATTGTCATCTACATACTATTCTAATTTCTAGTAGGCTGTATGAGACAAAGCAAAATGCTCCATCATCATAATGTTAGGTCATAGCATCATACTTGAACATGACCTAAAACATGCTTAAAAAATGGTTTCCGATATTTTGGGCAAATCTCAACCAGCATACACTTAGATTCTTCACGATCATATCCGATATTTACCATTCAAAATTGTTCTACGAGTCATAAAATTATTTGAAGCAAATTAACATTCTACATTTGATAATTGTATTCTATTAATTAGGAAAACGAAATTAACGTTATCACAATAATCGGCATGAGAAAAGATTAGACAAAAACAATTCCATGATAATACCATGATCAACAAGATATTGAGGAACGTACTTAAATTAAAATTGTAGAATTTTTAGTAAAACGTTATGCTTACATGGAGCTGAAACATATAAAGATAAGAATTAAAGAAAATACATATTGTAGAAACTTAATTTCATCATTCTGTATCACTTTTCAAAATTGCACGTATCTTCAGAATCGACGTCCGGGAACTGACAACAGTTTAATCTTCCACCGGATTTCAATTCTGAAAAATGTTGCTAACAGTTCAAATTAATGCTTATCTGTTAAACTTCTAAACTGTAATTGCTAGCACCACAGACGTATGCACAGACTGAAAATTTGAATGGTCAAATCGATGGGTACAAAATACACATACAAAGTCTGTACAATCTTTTTCAAACTGAATATAAAATCAATTTCACAAATGAATGTCACCCCTGAACACAATGAGGTCACGTACACGTATATATTAATATGTCACCCCTGAACAAAATGAGGTCACGTACACGTATATATTAATATGTCACCCCTGAACACAATGAGGTCACGTACACGTATGTATTAATATGTCGCCACTGAACACAATGAGGTCACGTACACGTATATATTAATATGTCGCCACTGAACACAATGAGGTCACGTACACGTATATATTAATATGTCGCCACTGAACACAATGAGGTCACGTACACGTATATATTAATATGTCGCCACTGAACACAATCAGGTCACGTACACGTATATATTAATATGTCACCCCTGAACACAATGAGGTCACGTACACCTTTATGATAATCTGTCTCCACTGAACACAATGAGGTCGCATATTTTTTATTATGTCACCACTGAACACAATCAGGTCAGGTATATGTTAATATGTAACGAATGAACACAATGAGGTCATGTATATGTTAATATGTAACGAATGAACACAGTGAGGTCAGGTATATGTTAATATGTAACGAATGAACACAATGAGGTCATGTATATGTTAATATGTAACGAATGAACACGATGAGGTCGCGTATACGGTAATATATCACCACTAAACACAATGAGATCACGTATATGTTAATATGTCACCACTGAACACAATGAGGTTGCGTATAGGTTAATATTTCACCACTGAACACAATAAGGTCACGTATATGTTAATATATCACCACTGAACACAATGAGATCACGAAGACATAATTTATGTGTTAATATGTGACCTCCTTATTGTTATTTGCTATTCTAGTATGATGACTGAAAGTTCATAGCCTAACTCAGGCGGGGCCATTAGCCCATTTCGCCAGGTTTAACACTCAAACATATGGTGCCATACTGGTGCCATACTGGATAGTTTTGTCCTGATTCAGGTTTTGGGAAGTTTTCTTATCTAATTAAATATTGAAACTCAACTTCACACACAATGTAATATGTAGGCCCTGTGCAGATTTATGTAAGGAAATTCTTTCGGACAGTTTTAACGGTGTAGAAATCGTCCTCTTGAACATCAACAGAAGTTATTGTCAAATCCCTCTCACCTAATTATTACTTTAAGTTGGAGAACAGAAATAGTGAAATAAAACCACATTTTTCAAGAAAATGTCCAAAATACTACATCCCTGAGTAATGCTGAAAGTTGGCGATTCTCTTGGGGAAATGACAGAAGACAGGGCAGGTATAAAACACACAGAAAGGCTGACCTAACTTTGCTCTCTTTTTGGTCCTTCTTTCAAATTTCTTATAAAGGAGCCCCCTTGACAATTTTATGGCCCCTTGACAATTAGTGATTCACAGAAACGCCACTGAAAAAAAAGGGCTGAATTTAATGTGGAAGTATCAACTTACTTGTTATATTTTGAAATAAATAGTTGTATGATTTGTCTAAAACTAGTTTTATTTTACAACTGAAGTTTATAAAGTAAGGATTATTTTGCATATTTGAATTAGTGTCAATATCTAGAATGATTTTACAATGTTTAAAAAAATTAATAGTACATGAAGTATCTTGTTAATTATGTTATTTAATTTAGCTGATATATCTTATGTTATCATAATTCTGAGTTCTACTGTCTGGGTTAAGACGTCCTGGGTCTGAAAATAACAATGAAATTTCAATACTCTTTTCGCAGTTTAATCTGGTGTTTCAGAAAACTCTTACAACACAGCGTATCATCAGATAATGTTCTTACAGCTGAAGGTACTAAAGAAATAAAATGAAATTATCACCACGAGAACAGGAAGGCCTCCTTGTTTATCAGGCTGGTAGTGTGGCCCAGAGACGTCTTGCACGGGGTGTCAGGTTAAATCACCCTGAAACTGTCGCTCTGATTGCTTTACAAGTAAGTAGATAATTGTTTCAATTTCATTTTTTATCTCTGGAATTTAACCCCCATTCCAAACTTGATTGTACATAAAATTTCAGAGAACGAGAAAGATTCTTTTCATTGCAGATTCGTTCTATGCGAATTGACATATCTTGAAGATTCAAGATAAGTTAACTTTTGGGACATTTTTATCACAGAGAACTACCATTGTGCGAAGCGAATGTTTTGAATGCTTGTGGTTATGAAAAATATATTCACAAACCAAAAAAGTTATTTGATTCTAGTCCGGATGACTGAATGTATTTATCATGTTATTTGATTGTATAAATATGCTGTTGGATATTGTTTTTCATTTCATTTCATTCTAGCTGCAAGAGCTAGCAAGAGATGGTCTTTCGGTGTCTGAATTAATGGATCTAGGGAGAAGAATGCTTGGTAAGTTATAGACTATATTATAATAGCCCAGTTTCCCTATGACTATACAAACTAGAGACGGTATTGGACTAAAGTCCTTCCCTGAAATTTGGCCAACGTCCCTGGTTACTTGTTAGGTAACATTAGAAATACACACTATGTTAGGTAACAATAAAAAAGACAATCAATGGATAAACACAGCTTTTATTCGTTAATTTGTTTTCTACAAAATATATAACTGACATATTTGAGCACAAAACTTAAGGAATTCGCAACCAGGTCCATTTTTGCAAGATGATAGAACATGAGGAACTATTGGAACCAGACGGAAAACCTCAATTTGTCAGTGGTTGGTGCGTCCGGAACAACTAAATCCAGCAATTCATCACGTTAACTCGGATGCCGTTAAAACTTAGCTGAAAATCTGTTTGATCTCAGATTCTACCAGCGGCAAAATGGACCTTGACCTTACTTTTTTATATACAGGAATTAAGCAAAAACCCATGGAAATGATTTTACATTAATTTGTCGGTTGGATAGGCCCAACCCGTAGTGTTGTCATCGTTTGCGAATCCACGCTGTGTATTTCTAATAAATGAACAATGCCTGTGATAGATATGAATCACGTAGCATGGATTCAGCACGCGATATTTCAGCATGTTCTTGAACACCCAAACAATTAGTTTATCTATGCCCCAATCTGAGGTTTTCGAGTCCAATACGTTCTTGACTTGGTTACTTAATTTACCAATTGGAACAAATATGTAGGCATCATGCGATCCGACATATGGCTTGATTTCACAAAATTCACCAGTCAAGTCGCAAGAATCTTCCAACCGTCCATTTCTTGAGAGGGCATACATAAGACGATGTTGGAGCAAGACCTTCTTTTGTATCAGATCAAATCCATCCCCGGGATACGTGTCTGCTTGAATTATCATCACTAACTCTCCATTTAACTCATCAAACGCGTGTTCAAATATACTTATTGCTTTTCTTGGTTGGTCAGTCTGCAGGAATTTCAGTTTTTCACCATTCTGAAAAATTCGCGCTTTGATGAATTCGGGTAAAAGTTCACTATCATACAGCACATGAACAGACTTGATTTTATCGTGTAATAAAGTGGATTGCAAGCTTGAAACATATTCATCCATTCGCTGATCCTTTTGTGGAGAGCTATATTCATTATAGTCAGTTTGTGACGAGGAAAGCTGGTGCAAGTAAGGAAACGTCAACACTGCTGTTATTTTGCTGTGGTCTGATATCTTCTCCGCTTCGTCGATATCGAGATTCTGTGAGGCTTCCATGTTTATAAATCGACTGAGATTATTCACCACATAAATCATGAATAAAACGTACAGCACCAAAAACCCAGATGAGAATTTCTTTAATTTTCTTAAACACATTTTGTCTTATAAAATAACAGTTCACTTGAAATCACTTAAGATATAGTTTTAAAAGTAGGTCATTTACTCTACACGTGCTAATTTATCTAACTTGTTTCGAGGTTATCCGTGAATATCTACCCACGATACAAAACATTCATACGAACAGCCCACTTTTATTTGAGTCAAAGTAGCAATGAACAATAACAGTCTTAGTTTGATAGCTATTATTCTACCTCAAAACAAAATATACTGCATTGGTTTGAAAAAACTAATTTTCCAGAGGATAATCCGAGATATTGACCCGATATTTGTGTATGATATTTTGACTTCAGGTCGTAACCAGATAATGCCTGGTGTTGGTGACATGTTGAATGAGATCCAGGTTGAAGCTACTTTTCCTGATGGCACAAAATTGGTAGGATCTCTATAGCACTAGTCAGATAGTTTCAACGTCACCTATTTCAAGTCATTTTGTTCAACGAACTAGCAGATATTGGCGTGGTACAGGGGTTATTTTCCGTATAATCAGAAACATGAGACGTCATCAGCACACTCACATATAGATAAATAAGAACAAATAAATTTATTTCAGGTGACTGTTCATGCACCAATTTGTGCCGATGACGGTGATATGGATTTAGCTTTCTATGGTAGCTTCCTACCAATACCTGATTTAAACGTATTTAGTCCAGATTCTAAGGTATGTCCGATTCTAAGGTATTGTGGCAATGTCATCAACCAAGGTTTTTGCCCTTCGTAAACTGATTAAGACTTACGACTAATCGGTCTTTGTAATCAATCCGACACACTCAGCACTCAATCCGCACGTTTCCTCAATTCACATTTCAAGTGATATATACATCTAACCTTTTTCTAAAACATACCTTTAGTTCGTAGTGCCAACACCCCGTGTTAAGATGGTGGCATGTTGACACTTAACACCAACTTTGAAATGGGGTTACACCAACACCACGTGTTAACACCAACACCGCAGCTTGATTACAAAGTTGGTGTGGAAATGGGTGTTAGTGTTGGTGTCGCTGTCGGTGTCAACACCAACACCAACTTTGAAATAGGTTACACCAACACCAGGCGTTAACACCAACATCGCTGATTGATTACAAAGTTGGTGTAGAAACTGGTGTTAGTGTTGGGTTTAGTGTAAACACCTGGTGTTAACACCAACTTTGAAATCACCCATTGACGCTGTGTTTATGAAACAAATTTATAAATGAACAACAAACCGAGAAAACCAACAGGTTTATCTGAACTTACACTTTAAACCAACTGTGACAGTGAAACATCTGGTTCGTCGTAAATTTAGCCAATTATTATAAGGTGCCAACAGGCAAATCTAATAGGCTCATATTTCAACAGGTTGTTAAAGCTGCCCAGAAAATCAAAAACAGGTATGAGATCGAAGCTCGAGATACCAGTGAATCTATTGATGCACCAGTTTTAATCATTCCTGGTGAAATCATGCCGCAAAAAGGGGAGATAACTATAAATAAAGGTAGACAACTCAAATCTCTGAGAGTTACCAGTGTTTGTGATAGACCAATTCAGGTAAGTACATCAGAAAAGCTCTAGATGATTTAAAGATAGCTGGTGAGAATATTTTTTAAAAATGACACGTTAGTTTTATATCACAAAAAATGTTGATATTTGCATATATTGCCTCAATATTAATGCTCTAAATCCTACAGTTTTTAGTTATACCTTTCACAAAAAAGGTATGAAAAATATGTTTTCAACTTCAATTTCTTCGCAATCTATTTTTGAAGTCGTTTCCAGATTTTGTGTATTAATTGGCTTTATCGTCTGTTTAATTTAGGTGGGATCTCACTATCATTTTATAGAAGTCAATAAATATTTAACTTTTGATAGAAGACAATCATATGGAATGAGATTGGTAAGTGATCTAGATATATGTTTTAAAGTATAAGCTGATTCTGATTAAGTATCTTGAAAATACCAGTTTATAGTTTCGTTTTCAACATTATTGATATTGTCTGTATTAAGAGTTTGTTTGCTTTTGATGTTTAATCAAATACTACATATGCATGTCGTGAAGTATAAGCTCAGCACATTATTGAAGAAGGATATAACTGATTAAGGCGACGATGACCTCCAAAGAGATATACTTTGATTTTTTACAGAATATTCCGGCTGGAACCGCTGTGAGATTTGAACCTGGTGATACCAAAACTGTATGTCTAACGTCCATAGCGGGTAACAGGTAAGTCATCAGTTGGACTTCAGGAAGCAATCAATACACACGAACGTAGGCCATTAATATCATACCTTCAACCAACACATATCCTAGTGAAAGCTTTGGTCTGTATCCATGAATTACTAGAAAAGTGATATCGTGCTTGCCTGAGTGCATGTTGGAAGTGATGCATGAACAAGTGTGATATGAGGCCATACTGTAAAGTCCAAACGATATTTGGTCTATTATCTTTCATCTATTAACAGAATAATAAGAGGAGGAAATAGTCTGTGCGATGGACCAGTGAAGGAAGAACGTGTTGTACCAATAATGAATAAAATAGCACAGAAGGAGTTTGGTCACAAGGATCAGGTATTGGATTGGTTCGTTATCAGATTAATAGGAGCTTTTGGGAATTTGTACAAACTGTAAATTTACATTTTTCTTATTTTTGATATCAAATCTACTTTAGTTAAATATACGTCTAGTATGATTCTTGGTGAAGAAACATTTCGATGTTAAAGCCAAATTTCTGCTGTAATAGTACAGTATTATGATAAATTTACTTTGCATCCTTTAGTCTGAAGTTCTTGCCACTAAACCAGCCACCATTTCAAGAACTATTTATGCTCATACATATGGTCCCACCACAGGTGATAAGGTAATTACTTTTTGATGAATTATTCATGTTTATAATAATAGTAGCTACTTACGATGAGAGTTTTAAGCATTGAACGCAAAAGACAATAGTTGTACCGCAATACATGTCTTGGTTTCTTGGCCATGGAAAGATTATGAAAAGCGACTTTTATATTTGTCAGGTGCGTCTAGGAGACACCAGTTTGATAATTGAAGTAGAGAAAGACCATACAGTGTATGGTGAAGAATTAACATTTGGTGGTGGGAAGGTAAGTAAATTGCGAAGCAACCTGAAGTAGATGTACACACATTGACGTAGAAGGCAGAGCACTAGGAGTCTCTGAGCCCCAAATTCAGTATATATCCGGGCTGTCACCAAAATACATCCAAAGACAAATAAAAGAAATATCTAAAATGGTCGTACTGGAGGGCCTTTGTTTCACGTGGATCTAATAATTGACCCAAAGTCTACACCTTTCATTTCCAGGTATAACATTGAGAAATAGAAGATACCCTTTATACGTCAGGACAGGATATATTTTGCAATTTTATTATGAAACGAATGTTCTTCGCATTTTTATTGTATCATTATATTGGTTTTAACCATTTAGGTATTGCGTGAAGGTATGGGACAGGCGGCTAATAGACCGTGTCTAGAGGTACTGGATACTGTAATATCCAATGCATTGATAGTAGATGCTGTGACTGGTATAATCAAAGCTGATGTAGGAATTAAGGTAAACATTTGAAAAGTTATCCTAACTACTTACAATTTGCTTAACTTATACTGAAATCTTATGAAAACGTAAACTGATTCATGGATATTAGGTAGAAATTGTGAGGAATACCACTGGCTTGTCTGACAAAACAAAACACATACAAGTATATAAACAACGGTATTCTCTGAGCAAGAGAATTATTTATATCCTATGTTTGTTTCCAGAATGGTAAAATCGTAGGAATTGGTAAATCTGGAAATCCTGACATTATGGACGGCGTTGACAAGGTGAGCATTTTTACTATGGTGCATTCCGAATAATATGGATATGAATATCACGTTAATAAGATTCATGGCATAAGCTTGAGTAGTAGGAAAACAGTTGTTTGAAAGATAATGACATATCTGTACCCATGTTCCCACAATCCTAATCGAAAATTTCAAGTAATCCAAGTTTATCAATAAAACTTATTGTCCTTTAAGAATCTGATTGTCGGTGCTGGTACAGAGGCTATAGCTGGTGAAGGTCTGATATTAACAGCTGGAGGTATTGATGCTCATGTCCATTTTATTTGTCCACAACTGATTCGGGAGGCAATCGCGTCTGGTTTAACTACATTGCTTGGTGGAGGCACGGGACCTGCAACCGGTACTAATGCTACAACATGTACACCAGGACCTAATCATATCAAGTAAGTTTAAGTAGGCATTGTATTATGGACAAAGAGTATTAATTGCTAATAATTGATGATAATTAGTTGAAACCTTTAGAATACATAGGAGACATATTTCTCTTTAAGTAGGCGTGTATTTTAATTAAATCCGTACAGCAGTTTTCTAACAGCTTCTAAAAGCATAACGAACTTGTTACGTAATGTTTTGAAACAGTTTAGATACGTCAAGGGACATATTTCTCTAGATTTTGGTGTATAGTTTCACAAGATTGAGCAAAAAATTTCCGACCTACGAAAAAGCGGAATGTCCCTTTAAAGAAAATAAACCCAGAAATGCGGTACGTCCACGATGCTCCCACATCCCACGACAACATCGTTCTGGCAATATAATTTATCCAATATTGATAAATATATTATGATGCATTTCAGACAAATGTTACAGAGTACTGATGCTTTCCCGATGAATTTTGGGTTTACTGGTAAGGGTAATACATCAGCTCCAGATCAAGCTGTAGATTTAAGAGATCAAATATTAGCTGGGGCTGTAGGGTAAGATTCAAAATTTCTTCTTTGGAATTGCATAATAATAACCATTCTTCTTCTTGTGAAGATCAGTGCCTTCCAGCGTCTGTCTCAGATACTAATTTAAAGAATCGTTTTGTTATGAATGCTTTTGCACAGTTACTGACTAATTCTGCTTCTGTTCTTGGTCCGTAGTACTTTTTCAAGCAGATCTTCTTATTCAGTTATTCATTACTACTTAATACAGATTAAAATTACACGAAGATTGGGGTTCTACACCATCAGCTATTGATACGGCTTTAAGAACGGCTGAGGAATATGATGTTCAGGTAAGCATTCCCAAGATGGTTATACGGTCTGTGAATTTGTGTTGAATGGACAAATTTGAGGCGAACTATTGCAATTACAGGACTTTTGTCAGTGGAAGAGACACTTAAACAAACTGGCGGAATCTTGAAGCCTGATTAATGTAGACACATAATAATGTTAATCCTTTCCTAGGTAATGTTGCATACGGATACCCTCAATGAGTCATCTTGTGTAGAACAGACTATAGAATCTCTTCAAGGACGTACTATCCATGCTTACCATTCTGAAGGTGCTGGAGGAGGACATGCACCAGATATAATTAAAGTGTGTGGTGTAATGAATGTGTTACCATCTTCTACCAATCCAACAAGACCATATACATCCAACACCATTGACGAGCATTTAGATATGTTGATGGTGTGTCACCATTTAAACAAGTAAGGATGTCCGTGATTTTCAACTTATAGTCATAAAACATGATATTCAGGTATTGGGTAGAATTTGAGATTTAGTATAAATGTTATTCACGAACAGCCAATTGTCGAGGTAATGGTATTTGACCGTGATGCACTTAGTTTAGGGTAGTTTTGAAGTCTAAAACTCTATAAAACATCTTATTTCCCTCACTATCAACTGACTTCTAAAGTTCATAGTATGTCTTTGAAAGGCAATTTCTTCTAATTCTAGAAATCTGAAAGAAGACGTTGCCTTTGCCGAAAGTCGTATTAGAGCTGAAACTATAGCAGCTGAAGATATTTTACATGATATGGGTGCAATAAGTATGATGGCTTCTGATTCACAGGTATTCATTTTTTTTCACTTTTTGGCTCGTGCTCACTCTACAGACTACAATTCTCTATTGATTCTTTTGATCTTTTGTATGTGTGTCAATATCATTATGAAGATGTGCACTATTGAATTTGGTGATGATCCGATGATTTTCTTTAGAGATATCACATAAAACTCCGATATCGCGTTCGTGTTTTTCACTTATTTTGCTCGTGCCCACTCTACAGGCTACAATTCTCCAAGGATTCTTTTGATTGTTTGTATGTGTGTCAATATCATTATGAAGATGTGCACTATTGAATTTGGTGAGGATCCGATGATTTTCTTGAGCTATCGCGTTTTTTCACTTTTTTGGTTCGTGCTCACTCTACAAGCTACGATATAGAATTACAGTTCACATTTAGCTCTTTATCAGGCTGCTAGTGAGCGTATTCGCTTGCGAGACTTGCCGCAAGCCTAAGTTAATGTATTATTATTATTATTATTAAACATTAAGACATTTTTATAGTGCCATCAATATATCTGCCATAAATCAGCATCAAACCAATATATTAGTTTTTGTGCGTAATTGACAGTAAAGAGAGACCAAAAGGAATAGAGCGGATGGAAAATTTGTTACGTTAAAAACTTTCTTTTTGGGAAACAGTTATAATTGTTTCCAATAATGGTTTTGTCATTAGCTTATACATGTACTTATCTTTCTATAAGAAGATGAATTGGAGCTTCAGTTAGTTCTAGCAATAGTATCTATTCATATTTCAAGGCCATGGGTAGAATTGGTGAAGTTATAACACGCAATTGGCAAACAGCTGATAAGATGAAGTTATTTAGAGGTCAACTTCCGGAAGAAACAGTAAGTATATCTGAATATTACTTACATTAAAGAGAATATAGTCCACTGGACTATTTCAACAAATTTGGTGTTTTATAATAGGTCACCAAATCTTACATGTTCACGTCACACAAATAATCATTGTGGAAGAAGAGTAGCGTGTAAAACCGTTCATTGGAGAAAGGATTGCCTATCCAAGGGAAAACTACTTCAACAAACTTTCATGTAGTGTAACACCAATAATCATGTGTTGCAAAATGAATAAATAACAATTAAATTCGAAAAGACACTGATTGATCTGAGCCATTCATATTTCACCATCTTTAATAACCTTTAATATGACGACATAAAATAAGCAGTAATTTTGTATGTATATATGTATTTAACAGGGAGAAAATGACAATGAACGTGTTAAACGATACGTAGCCAAATACACTATTAACCCTGCTTTAGCTCATGGTTTTAGTCACATCGTTGGATCAGTTGAGGTAGGTACCTTTTAAATCAGCAGGCCAAAACCAACAGCAACAAAATCATAAATGATCAGAAATAATCATCAGTAGACAAAATATAATACCCTAGAAAGGTTTTTGATGCAACATCCTTTAGCAGATTGGTAATTTTGGTGCGTCATGATTTGTAACCTATGTGCATCTCTATGATTTAGTAGGAGAAAAAACAACAGTTACACAGAGACATACGGTAATGAGTGAAAACTTGAACAGTACCTCGCGGTTTATTCTTGCCATTACAATGCATTTTTTAAGGTTGGTAAACTAGCAGATTTGGTGTTATGGAACCCAGCATTTTTTGGTGCCAAACCAAACATGATAATCAAAGGAGGACAGATAGCATGGGCACAAATGGGTAAGTACATATTATCTATATGAGACATATTAAGCTGATAAAATATCAAAAAATGATGCTGGAGATATATGATAGTAGAGATATGCTTTCAATTTAATTTTAATCTGTCGTGAATTACAGGAATGCCAAACGCATCTATACCTACACCAGAACCAGTTAAACAAAGAAAAATGTTCGGAGCGTATGGAAAATCTGTCGGTGCTCATTCTGTTGTATTCGTTTCAAAGGTAAGGATTATCAGATTACTTAATCAAATATTACTCATAACTTAGTATGAAAAGTAGCTATATGAAGTCAAAGAGAGGACGTTGAACGATTAAGTGATAAAAATATCTGAAAATGAGAGATGGAGTCGCGTGACACAGATTTTACAGTTTTTGAAATTTAATCTGTTATATTTTCAGGCGTCGTTAGAAACTGGCTATGTACATGATTATGGTTTAAGTAAATCTATTGTAGCTGTGAAATCATGTAGAACTGTCAACAAGACCAGTATGATAAGGAATAATTATTGTCCAAATATTGAAGGTAATATTTTAAAAATTTAATGGTTATTCCCAGAAAGAGTTAATTACAATCAATCATAAGCCAGCATGCATGACAAGTCTTTGGCAAGATTAATCTACGCATTATGTTGCGCATTTTCATATTATATTGGTCGATACCAGACTGTGCACCGATCAGTTGGAAGTAGGCTTATGTTACAGAACTTTATCTCGTGACTTTACCAGTCTTCATTAGCTCGATCAGTAACATTGGCATAAAACATTTAACTTTTAAACTCCTGGTCATTTCATTTGAAACAAGTTTTTCTTTGTTGCGCTCAGAAAATATACATCTTACCATACTGATTATGTGTAAATCTCCGATTATAATTTCTTTTAGTTAATCCACAAACGTATAAAGTTCAACTACTCCATGATGAAGACGATGGCAGTGTCAAACCGGAAGTTCTTGAGTGTCCAGCGTCCAGTAGGTTATCCCTGGCACAGAGGTACTTCCTGTTTTAACGGAAGTTATCGATTACTATGTTAAACTAATACTCACGACTAACAACTTAATATACAGTATTAATATTTTAATGAGAGTGATGACCATCCCTTTTAATGTCACAAGGATTGTTTGTTAATTTCAACATATACATGAACTATCTTGGCACAGAATTTTACCGATTATTGTTATGTTTATTTGGATATCGGATCAAAATAGTTCTGATAGTCTTAGAATGGTTTTGCGTTGATAAAAGGTGTACATTACATATTTTATCGGTGTGTCATCAGATGAAAATGCTTGCAGGAAGTGTTTTTATATACAATGTAACCAACTTATGTCTTTAACAACGCAAAGTCATTTTAATTGACTAGAGCTGAGTTTCTGATTCGCAATTTCTCAATTAAAGATAAATTCAATTAACCGACAAGAACGTAATATTTGATCAATGAAAACTGATCCAGTAGATTTTGATTGGTTGACGATATATTTTGTGAAGAAACGTTAAAAGTTGAACCAGCAAAAATCCATGCTTATTTACCTCAATTTGATATTTCATTCCATTCAATGTGCAATGTTCTTTTATCCTTCTTACTGTAATCAAAATGAAACAGAACTTAAATATCCGTTGTATTTGACAATCGGTGACAGACGTGTTCATTATCAAAAAAATATATCATGTCTTCCAAGCCGGTCAGATGAGGGACACTTTATGATGATTCATATTATAGAAAAATAAGCAATACTAATTTTTGTGCAATCATTTACTTTTATTCAGTATGTTTTGATGCATTCATTTGCATAACCTTGCTATTTCATATTGTGAGCCAATAAATGACGTTTATATAATTTTTAATAGACTATGAAAATAAAGTTGTCATATTCAAAGAATGAAGTTGAGTCAGACCCTGTTAAATGAAGATTTTCCACACCTCCCTAGATACGTTTTCTCTAACATAATATTGAATTACCTTTAAGATGATTGTAAATTAGTGTTGGGCATCACCATAACTTTCGTTTTGTTTTTTGGACTCTGTGACCTTTAAACGTTTGACTACGCACGGAGTTTTAAATGGCCGCTGCTAGTTTCGCCAAAAAATAATTTGATTGAACCGGAGCAGTGGCGGAGCCAGGTTTATGTCCGAGGGAGGGCGAAATATCTGAGATTGCCCGAATTTGTAATATAGTTGTGAGATTTTTGTTTTGCCCGAAAAACTTGCTTTCGGGGCTGCGAGGGGGGTGGGGGGGGGGGGGGTGCGGCTGCCCCCTCTGCCCCCCCTTTGGCTCCGCCACTGAACCGGAGACATGACATAGCTGGTGTATGGAGAAAATGATGGTATGACTGAACTACAAAAATATTCATCTTTCCAAATGTACCTGGGTTTTGCAGATCCGAGGTATATAAACAAGTTTAAAACCTCCGAACCTGCGGAGATGCGGAATGAACCCGTTTAACATGGCCTATTTTTTCTGTCTCTACACCAGCTGACCACAATAGCTGTCAGAGGCTGGAATAGAGACAGATGTTTCGGTCTAGGTTAGCATACACAAACAGTTGATAAATAATTGTTTCCGTGTATTAAAAATGATATATCTATTTCCTTAGCCGTATTTCTCCTGAAAGACACGTTTGACCAGTGGCGGTCTCGACACAAAACGCCAAATTATTAAGATTGCACGGCAAGACTTGAATATGACCC
>NW_008709379.1:4369525-4396085 GCF_000327385.1 Lottia gigantea
GTAATAAAGTATGAACATATGGTCAAATTGTGTGCCAGTTTTCAATGGGTTTTTAAGTAAGTTTAGGTGTGGTAACNCTTTTACACAAAATATTAATATGATTAAGGGACAAAACAAGGGTATAACTTTTATTTATATAATATTATATAATTACGAATTCAAAGCAATTAAACAAATAGGGATATTTTCTCATGAAGATTCAACTTAGCAAGTGAGACTGCACGAAACAGGCCATCAGTTCCATAATGCCAAAAAGAAAGCTGAGTTTGCATAGATAGGGAGCGACATGCCCTTATAGGCTACAGATAACAACAATAATATAACTTACGATATACTACTAGCGACTTGTCTAATAAGATATATTAAATATTTTCATTTATAAATGAGATTCTACTGTTGTCATAGTAACAATGTTATTCCAGATCTCATTAATATTTAGCACAAAATGGTCTTATCCAAAATAACAAGGTATCAATGACAACTTTGTTCTATACAAAATGGCACGTTGCACCATGACGTTAAGCATATTATACAGTTTGTCGCCATGGAAACAATTGGTTCTATGGTAAAAATTTAAGCAGCCAAGGCAGCTTCCAGAGCCTGACATTTTTGTCCTCCTTTCACTACAGATACAGGACGACTGAATCGCTTACCTTCGGTAATACATAGATAAGTCTGAAATAAAAAGAATTAAACCTGTGTTAGGGCAAAGATAATGGCAAAACAATTGACTTCTTCAAGCACAAACGATGATGAATTCCCTCCTTATTCCCAAAATAGCACATATGAATCGATTAGTGCTCCGTCATTAGTAGTTAGTTTGTTTGTTAAGGACGGTGTAACAATTTGATTTATCCGGCTAGCTGTTTGCCAGACAGCAGAGCCTCGGATGTTTTGCATTAAAAAACTTTTCTTTACATGAAATATGATAGCATGGATTATAGAAGAAGTTCTACTTACATGAGCATAAGGGAGACCATTACGTTTTTCCTCAGTAGAAGCATTAACTCCAACCACAACAAAAACTTCTTTACCAGAATCAAATACAAACACATCCTACAAAATTTTAAAGCGAAATGTAAGATGGTTTAGGGTTCTTTGGAAGAGTTTTGGGAAAAAAGTGAAAGTAAGACAAAATAGAGGAAATGAAAACATGTTATATCATTTGATTCTGTGGTTTCTTAGCAAAACGTAAACCTTTCTTGAAGTTATTATGTTCTATCATCCATGTAAATACCAAAGACTCAATTCCGTAAAAGTACAAAGTCCTCTTTAATAGTATGTTAAATTGAACAGCTATGTATTAAAATCACTTACATCATCAGATAAATCAGATCTGGAGACGGGTTCACCTTTCTTAACGGTTTCAAAATTACCGCTAACATATCTGTAATATATAATAATTAGTTAACATTTTAAAATATTTAACGTATATTGAAGTTAAACGTATATGATGATCATTTTGGATTTGAGTCGTATTTTCTTCGACACTTTTGTTGCCAGGTAATGGTTTCGGTACGATAATTGAATTTATGTTTGACTTCTGACAATAAGACATAATGTAAGATTAAGGTATATAATACCCATGACATGGTGATAAGTTAATATTTACCGGAAGAGAGCGTTGTCGTCATCATCATCTTCATCATCGCTATCGTTATCCTCGGGAAGTTCATCAGTTAAAGCATCATAGAATTCATGCTGAAATATATAAACCGCTTTTGATTAAGTGTAAACGGTGAAGTTTGCTGTAAAAGCATAAACAATAATACTTATATTTTATAATAATCAATATTCAATTAAATTGAAAGATGAAAATGATTTAACAGTTTCCATTGACAGGTATCCTTTAAGGCATGGATAACTGATGTACGGATGAATATCAGATACTTGGGAAAAATTTCGCGTTCATAATACTGCGTGTATGCTACATTATTGCTACTGCTTTAAATCAAATCACTTAAACCCTGCATATGGTTTCGGTATGTATTTTGAAATTAAAATGCCTTTCATAAAATAAAGGGTCATAACTTACTCCGCTTGGTGTATCAGCTTCTTCAATAGTTTCTGAATCAGCACCACCTCTTTCAGATTTAACTTTATTAAGGTACATCATAGCCTGAAATAATGAGGACCCGTGTTAGATGTAAAAATGTCATCTAATGTGGTAGCTGCCGAAGGCCAACAAGTACAAGAACATGAAATAAAAGACCCCTGGGCCAATAAACGAGAGATAATTGAAACAACCTTATCAGTCACAACCACTAATCTTCTCATCATTCGATGTCGATGCGACTATTGAAACGTATACTTTTATCATTGAATTTGCAGGAGTTATCAATCAAACGCTCGAACAGTTTCTAATTTGCTGTCTCATTTTTTCGCCAAATTATGGATGACTTACCTTGAATTTCTCATCCTTGCTGCATTCTGATCCATTGAACTGGATGAGTTTCATTCCCTTATCCAGTATATAACAATCTGATGATTTGATGATCTCACGATTAAGTGGTACCTTTAAACAGATGCAAAATATATAAAAAAACCCAGAAGATTCTAATGCAATTAAGGTACCTAACAATGGGATATATTGAAAATAATGCTATTCAACATATATCATTACATGATATGAATAGAATTATCGTATATTTTACCATAATGTGCCGAAACCAAGGATGAAGTATTTCCTTCCTCTAGGGTATATCTGCAAATTACAGACGTATATCAGCGTTATATTTCAAATTTTATATTGGACATTTGAAAACAGGGATAATATAACAACAATATGGAAAAGGCATACTTCTCTAACTGTGATGTGTCTTCGAGTTCCACTGAAGTGCATCAAACGTGTTCTGTATTCTTCAGGTGTCACGTGACGGAAACCAGTCTTGGCTCCACCCTCCATTGTTCTAAAATAGATTAATGACATTTTTAATGTTTGAAAATTATCAAAATTGCACAACTGTTGTGTGTCCATTAATGTGAACTAACAAATCTCGGATAGTTTACTATGCTTTGATAAATCATAACTTTTTATTCGTTATGACACTTCTCATAGATATCCACCAAAATTTGGTCATACTTACACTATTTCTTCGAAGTAGGATTTGAAGAGTTCAGATTCGTGTCCTTGAACTTCACGATGTTGGACGGCAGCATCGTCTAAGAATGTATCTAATTCCACTGTTTTATAAGCAGCAGTACCATACTCATCCTGCAATTATTTCAAAGATTGTATTCCCTATTCCCTTACACAATCGTATGCAACTAGCCGTTAAAACATTATGACAGCTATCCGTGGCACAATTTTGTCTTTTCGACCAAATATTGAATTGCAGTGAAGCAATAAATCCAATACCGTTTCAGTTGTTTTTCAAAACTTACTTGGGAGCTGTTTTTACCAATCCAGAAATGAACATCAAAGAGAAGACCATCTGATTCTCCATCAGTGTATGTCTGAAATATGAAAAACAGACTCAGCATATAAGAAGTGTGGGGGCAATAAAACTTGTAGTAGAGAATGAGTAAATATTAGTGCACTATCCTTGACATTGAGCCATAAAAATACTACTATTGTTCTATACAGATATTACATGTTTTATAGAAATCGCTATCGTACATCAAGGAATTGGTCGAAATAAATTATTCCCGCCTTCTCAAATAATCATCTTATCTGGAAACACAAATGTAATAAATGTTAATATACGAAGCTTTTTGTGTTTGTGTTCAAATAGATCAGTGAGGTGATCTTCGATATACAACAAATAAAGGACCATTGACATATTTTAACTTAAATTTCTTTATTGATAGTTCAGTTTGTTACTCACATTCAAGATAATATATGAATCACCATTATAGAATTTGCCATACTCTTCTTTAGGCCAGTCTTTAATTTCAAATTGCTGTAAAAAAATCAATATGATTAAAAATCGGCGAAGTAACTTAAGGCAAAAACTTTGAAGCAATCTTTAACTGTTTGGATTAGTAGTGTAAGTGGTCAGTTGCCTATCCATCACAGATGTCTTTTTTCATATTGTTTAGTCTTGTACAGTAGAAGTATATATCCTGATAGCCAGATGATAGTGGAACTCCTATTTTGATGATTATGTTAACCAGATTCGATCAATGTTATATAAAGAATCAAATTCTCCCGTCTATCTTGATACATCCTTTTAATGCATGTTTCAATAATAGCATTACTGTATAAATAACGCTCATATGACTTTAAATGGATCAATAAGAGCATGCTGAATGTGTACTTGGGACAATTTGATTGAGGATTGGGAGGAGATCATTTCCAATTTGTCGTAGTTCCGCAATACTTAAAGGTGTAACTTGGTCATGTCTGTTTCTGTCTTTAGAAAAGGAACCTTTCTTATGTCTATGTTTATGTTCATACGTTCAGACTTACTTCAACTCTCCAGATTTTGAGACCAACTTCCTGTCCTGCGCCTTGCCATGCTGGTTCACCTTCAGCTGATTCCTCTGAAATATAACAAACGTACTTGTCAAATTTTCTAACACACAGTACATAAATGTTAATCGATTAAGTTCACTTTAACAAATAATACATTGGGATTTGGATGATTCTGATTTTATCATTTAATTTATAGAAATGGAACAGAACTTGTTTTCACATTGTAGGACGAATGAAATAATCGTAACTTTACATTTTGGTATCGTAAACAGAAGATATTTAAAACTGTATGCTAACGAATGAAATTCGATTGTGTTGATCGAACATTTTCTTCCTGTGATACTTGTACACAAAATTGAAGTATCTACAACAAAATGAAATACTTACTTTTAACCTGTTTTTCTGTGTCGGATCCAAACAAAGCCATGTTGGAATCCTTCCAATCATATTTCTTAGCTTTTACTAATCCTGAAGGGAATGACAAATTTAAGAATGAATACAAGAATAGAAAGTCGCTCACATGCGAGTAAGTCTCATATTCACATGTATTTATATAATAACTTGAAAATGTATATTACGTAAGTGTATAAGACCTTCCTGCAATTTTTAAATGGACCGGAGCTTCCGGCAGGGTATACAACATCACAAGAATCACATTCTGATAATTTATATGCTGACTGTTCCGAGTCATCTATGCTCTCGTAGCAACGGTAGTTTGTAATATGTGTGACTCTTTCGCTTGTAATATATTTTATTGTAAAAAGAAGTGCACAATTATAAAGCCATATTTACCAGACATGTTGAAGATACAGTTCAAATATTATTCAACCTGTAAAATAAACATCAGACAGTTTTACATTATTTTACATTTCTTCACCGTGTTGAGCAAAAAGAGATGCTTTTCAAAGTATTAATGACTCAAGTGATTTCTCGCTTTTTAGCCATTGTTTTTGTTCTCAAATAAAAAAAAGGTCACTTTTTTTCTTCTTCTTTCTAAATTCTAGAGAATACCCTCGACGAGGATTTTAATGTGAATTCAAGGAAAGAGAAAAGTGAAAAAAATGGAATGAATGGAGTTTTACATCCTACTTTTTTGCATCGTGTGGGCTATTGAAGACGGGCAACGCCATACAGGGTACAATGAGGGACATTTTGTCATAACAGCGGCATTAGCCTGATCTTTTTCTGTCGAGGGATCTTTAACGTACATAGCCTTTAGTACTCGGTTTAGGGACTCGGTTTATTGTCCTATCTGAACCACTAGACGCTTTTTCCATGTAAACCCCTCTTACAAGAGAAAAGTGAAGAAAAACTTTAAGACTTTATATGGTTTCTGACTAGATTGTCAAGACGGCATCTTGTTGAAGAGTCCAGGCATACCTATAAATGTTATTTAGTATTGTCATTGTCTATGTGAATGGATAATTAAAGCTTTTAAAAGAAACCTTGTAAATAGTGAAGAAATGTAAAACGTCAGTATGTGGGTGTATAGAATGTAAACTATTTTATGCCTGAATGAATAAACTATGACTTGTCTACACTTACAACATTAAAACACTTACACTGACCAATGTATCATGTCAGTATCTTAATGGACTGAAAGGACGGTGTAGGTCTTATTTTTGCATTGAAATAAATCAATATATACGTCTTGCTGTTTGGCATAAAAATGGACAAAAGAAGAAGATTGCCACTTTCTTGAGACGACTATGAGTCGCGTATACGTGTACACCGTACTTATATGTTTCGACCATAATCACTACAGTAAAGAGAAATGTGAGACCAGTACTGCTAGCAACTAGACACAAAGACAGAAAATCACAGTTGCTGAGATACTTTGAATCGCAACCCACCTTTTATCGTATCATTTTGAACATTATAGCAGATATAATTTTATAAAAAGCCGTGATGTGTGTTATCATCTAAATGAGGTATCAGTTACATTCATTTGAAATATTTGGATCATTATACTCAACTCTAGATGAATTAAAAATATTGCATATCTAACATCTCCTACGACAAGAAAAGTTAAAGTCATCGAAGTCTACAAATCAAATAGAGCAGCGTTGGTCAATGAATCAGTCAAGATAGCAATTAATGGCGAAATCAATCCGAGGAAAGGGTACCAATTGCTCTACACCAAACATTGTGCATTTCTGGATGGATTTATCCTGAGAAAATCTACGTTACCCTATGATGTATTCCTTCTGACTGCTATATGTATAACATGGGTTCATGTGATGCTACTCGGTTGATCTGAGATCTGAGTGACCATTTACCACAAACAACCTAATTATACATGATCTAATAACAAAATGCTGTCTTGAAGTCATATCTCGGTAGAATCTTACGCTAAGACCTAGTATATCCCAATATATCAAAGAATTTTTGTTTTCGCCTTTTAACACACTATTACTTGCAAATAAAGAGCTATATGTGAACATTTTAGTCACTGAGTTTATGGTTTTGTAATAATAAGGTAATCTTCAGAATATCAATAGAAAGCTTGTAATGAAACTTGCAGAAAACATCAGAATATGACTAATTCAGGTCAGAGGTCACCCGGTGAGAATTCTTGTAGATCAATGCCGATCAACCCCAGTTCAGTGTTGAACTATTTATTGATCTTGGTCATATATTATTTAGAATATATTCAAAATTATCGTTGTATGTACTTTAAGTAGAATAGAATGTCCTAATCAACATAATAACATAATTAAGTTTCACATACCACAAATTCTCAAATAACAAAATCAATGTCAACCATGTGTTTTCAATTACTGCAGTTATATGAGATTACAAAGATATGGTATAATTGATTTTCCTTTTTAAAGACTGATTACTCATGGAATAATTTGCTCAAATTTAAAAATATTTGAATAGTTAAACCTTGTGTTGGTTTTTATTTTCATGTTAGAACCTTCTACACTCCTCCAGGGATTTAAAGGGGGATTATAAATCAGAATATATACCTCGACCTTTGCCAGGATTGAACCCTAGATCCCAAGTTTGGAGAGCAAGCGTCTCACTGACAACCAGACATGGACTATATAAGTAAATTCGAATCATATGAAAAGGTAATCTTTAACACTCCCACTTATCTAAAAATGAGCATTATAATCTGGCAGAGCTGAATTTCAGTGCGTTAAATTCAGGGCGTTAAAAACTTGTCACTCGTGTTCGGACGACTGAAATAAGTTCTTATGTTCCCTTCGTGCGATTTAGAAACAAGACATTAAATATATAGATGTTTAACGATCATTTTAAAGTTCAAATATTATTGACAAGTTTTTAACTGAACATTATCATCAAAATATATTACTAATTAATCATACTTAGCTATTTAACAGAACTTTAATATCGATAATTTGATATGTGACTCACTGACAAAACAAGTCAAGGTAGTCTGACATTAACTTAGTTGGACGTCTAGTCAACGTTAACAAATAAAGAATATAATGAACTCTTTGAAGAAGGAATGAAATAATGAATGAATGAGTGGATATTAGACAATGAGACCTTATTTTGTCGTCCATGGATATATCAAAATAAGTTAAGGTCTTTAAGTACGTACAATGGGACAGAATGTAAACACATGCAATGAAATATAACTACGAAAACTACCAAGTAAAAGAATGGAACCGGGGCACTGCGCTGTACAGTACAAATTATGTTGTTAGGTTTTTATTGATTTTGGAGTAAGTATACGAACGCTGTTCCCGAAGGTGATATCGTACCTTGTTCAATTATTAATACCCTAATTAATTATTGACAGACATACATTGAATAGATGAATTAAAAGAAAAGATATGATAGAAATTGAATGACATGGAGTTTTACTTCTACTTTTCTGAACTTGATAGCAAAGCAATGAAGGGAATTTTTACATAGAGAGTTGCATTGACCTTCTCTTCGAGAACAAAAATTCTGCACAAAAGTCGTAAACACAATAATTGAATAAATGTGTAGAAAATAGAATAAAAGAATGAATGAAAACACGACCTACGATATTTCCTGGCAGACTAAGGAATTTCAAAAGTGGAGATAAAAAGTATTGGGTTTCTGCCAGATGTTTTAGTTGAACGAGTTCAGACTTTTGAAGGTTCATGGTCAAAATGACTTTTTACACGCTTGGGATTCTCCTTAGTAATTTGATAGTTTGAAAGTTTGAGGAAGTTTCGCAAACTATTAACGCTAATCTAGTCACCGAAATGGCACCCAAACCATGCAATCGACAGAAGAATATAATCAAGATAACAAAAGGGCAAATGATATCAACATTAAACAGTAAACCAGACCTGCACACACATAAAAAGATAACTGTGCTTGCAATTATGAGCCATTTGCTATAATATACATTATCTGCGCTAAAAGCGGACTGAATAAAATATTCCAACCAGAAACCATAAACCGAATGTCAAGCAATTAAAAATTAAAGCCCTAATGGTTTACAAAACTACCCAGAGTCTAATATATAAAAAATCATCATTAATAGATTTTATGCAAGGTAAATAATTACATTGGCAATTTCATAATCTGATTTGACTACTTATATTTGTTAGAAATAGAATTGGCTGCAAGACATATAAATACTTGCATTGTTTCCAGGTATATGGCACAATATTAAAACCATGTTTTCTCATTGAATTTTCTCCGTAGTTTTTGTTGATTTTTTTAAAGTGCGGGCATCACTTCCTGTTTAAATTGTCCGTTTTAAACGGGATCTGAAAGACATTGTTATCCATTGGAATGATGGGGGCTATTGACCCTTTTTATAATTCATTTTCAAGGAAGTACAATATACAAATTGGTAGTTATACAATTACTACTACATTATTGTTCCTGCTTGAATGGATATGCTAAAAGTGGGCGTGCTACAATATAATGTACAAAAAATCAAAACTACAAGGAAGTTTACCTTTCCAGGTTCGTGTTATTATCATGTTTCTACAGTCGTTATTAATAGGATATATCATAATTTACGTAATATTATCTTAACATATTTTTGTACATTTACTCTATTCTGTACACATCTTTTCGACATAATAAAAATATGAACCAGAGTACTTAATTTATAAACATAACAAGCCTAAACAACGACTCAGATACATTGAAAACATAATTTCGTTTCTATTTTCGAAATGAAGCATCTTACATACATATTTTCTTATCAAATTATTTCTGTGAATACTTTTAAGAATATGTATATTGTTTCCACTCCGATGTTTAGTCATACCCTATATAGGTGTGTCAGTTAAAATGTTAATAATACATCAAAACAAAAGTAAATTTTATCATGTAAATGCAAAATACAAACCTAGGGTTTGCTAAATAAAAAGTTCTACCAATATTCTTTAAATTGTTCACCATAAACGCTAAAAAATAGCAATTTCTAAGATTTTACCTACCTTAAAAGAAAGTTAACTCGGCCGACAGCTTCCTGAATGTGAGCTACGTTTTACTGACTCACTCTGAATAATAAATATTTGACCCAAATCGTCTCGTGTTTATTTTGATACAAGTAGAGTATACCGGTATATTACCACGCGTATAAATTTAATGTGTGTACAATATTTCCTAGCATCAGATCAGTCCATTGAGCTCCGCTAGACCTACCTACCTACCAAATTTTGCCAATTATCATATCGTTACATTGATTATCAACTTTTGAGTAGTGCTGGTCTTACAATGACTTCGATGATGAAATTATAAGCATTAGTATTAAATGGATGATCTTCTGATTTAGGAAACCGGAGACTAAATCTAACGCAATTTCGAAAATGCAAGTAGATTAGTTTTTTTTTTTAATTTTAATTCCTGCGGCGAGGGGAGGGAGCATGGCCAAAAACGTATCGTCTATCTACGCCACTGAATTCCTCACGGGCAGATAATAAACAAGTTCACCAAGTTTCGGCTCAATTTACTGAGACCGGTAATTTATTTGCCATCTGTTTCCATGTTTAATCACGAAAATCAAAATCCAAGGAGGAGAGGGATTATATGAATATATATAGCCCGAGGGATCGAGGATTTATACTGCATGTTCTCGTTTGTTTACGTAAATATGCTCAATCGCTCAAAGTTTGAAGTGAAAATTTCACGTGCATAATGATGGCACGCATGCTCATACGTATCCGTAGTGCATCTTGACTCAGTTGTTTACTATATAAACAATCAATACTGCATCTTTAAAGATTGTTAACAAGCAATAAAACAACAAATAAGTTTACTTTGATAATATGTATTTACTGTAAGTACATATATCATCTTCCTTCTTGTAAAACTCTTGAAAGGTCATGGAGCTGGACCAATATGCAGTTTTCAATATTTCTGAAATAGGACAACCAGAGTTAAAAGCAGCTGAGGAGGATGCTCCCCATGTAGAGTGTGCCTTAAAGAGCGCAATATCAACACCTACTAGAACCAGGCAAGATTTAATCCAAATGGTTATGGTTTCTGAAGTAACAGCTCTAAAAGTTAAAAATTATACAAATAATTGAGATGATTTCCTTTTTTCTGCAGTTCTCCTAATATATGCTTTGAGGGTTGTACATGGACATGTACTTCTTTTATTAAAATTTGATAGCTTGATTGAATATAACGGTTTTGATTGTTTAGTCGCCTTAATAACCTTGTTAATACCAAGGGTAATCTCCCTGCCTGAATTATGATTTAAGCTCATACAAGACAAAGTCTGACAATGTTGTGCAGTTGATAAGGCCAGCAGACAAACAGATTTCAAGGTAAGTTCTTTTAAAGACAATTTAGACAGGGGATACATAGAACCAAACAAGTATCGAGGTCTTAGAGGATTTTTGTTAAACAGGCCCTTCATAAAACGAGTGACTAAAGGTTGGTTAATGAGACAGTTATTACCCATAACATTCAGTGTTTTACTAATTGCAGATCTTGCTGTATTTACAACAGAGTAAGAACTATTCTGTGACAACAATTCTAAGAGGTATCGCCTGACACAAGACAAGCGGTCAGATAAAGCTTCTTTCCACCTAATGGATGGTTTATTCCACTTGCAGGCAATCTCAAAATGTCTTTCCTGGTAGCCAAATTTGCTTTGTGATGCTAAATAAATTTTCAACAGATCCTTCAATGTTGCTGTACTTGCCATTTTGCTTTCTCACAACAAATATATTTGAAATAAATTAATCAGAGTTGTCTGAATTCTTGTTGACTTCACAGATAGCTTTCTTATCTAACATGCTGCTTATTTCTTTATCTATTATATTCTAACTGGGAGAACATACTGAAATGGTTTAGATATAAAATCAATGTGATAATCCTTGACTATGTCTAGGACCCATTGGTCCGTTGTAACGTTCGTCCAGTTTTCAAAACAGCCAGACAACTCGTCAGCAATGAAGTTATCACTTACCCCGTTATTTACACTATCTACACATGCAGCAGCTAAAGTTGTTGCTATTGTTGTTGTTGTTGATAATTTTGGTAATTTGGCTGCCGAGTGAAACGGCCCCTGGTTCTTTCCTTGGAAGAGAACGACCGGCCTCTTCCTCTGAAGTTCTTCCTGAACTGGCCAGAACCTTAAAAAGGTCTTTTGTTCTGACAAAAAATATACATAATTTTATTGGCATTAAGGCGATGGGTTTGATCTATTTTCCTTATTCGCTGACACATCTGGATCAAAAAGTGTTTCGCCAACAGGCTTAGTGGAGGAGCAAAGAGGATGGTATCTCTTATTCATAAACAGCTAAGATAGAGTTGCCTTTTGGGGCTCCAACATGACGTTTCGTGCTTTTAACCTCCTGATCCATTTGCTTGGATAAAACAGACAAAAATGGAGAGATCCCGAGACCCGAGTCGTTGGACGTCTTGTAGTGACGTATCCTGAGTTTGAGCAAATTTTGGCAAAATATTCCAAACATCCTGCTAAATAATTGGAGGAATTAATCTCTTATTTATCAACCTCTACTTTTTTTGTAGTGGCTATATTGATCAGATTAACGATGCTATCAGAATCAGGATTACCAATGGCGGGATCCCCACTGAATATTTTAGGAATTTCAAATTGGTCAGGATCCTGAGGTGCCTCCTCATTGAATTCGTCGTACATACTTTCTGTATCAAAATAATCCAGGACAGGTCCATTTAATGTATTTGTATTGTTATTATAATTATTATTATTAAAAGTATCATTATCATTATTGTCAGCCATTATCTGATCTATCTCATTATCAACATGTAATGGTCATTGTCATTATTGCCTTTACTATAATTGGATGTCATTAAATTAGTTAAAACTGCAACTTGCTTTAACACGTCCAAGTCATTTTTCTCCATAGAGACCATTTTGGATGTACTTTTAGAACTCATCAAAGGCTTGCATGGGTTGGATTGATTAAAAGAAACCTTTTTATTAAACCTCGAAGGTCGTGTATCACTTTGGACGTTTGCGATAGGAGGTCTACTATTATTGTTAGTCTGAAAATTTCTAATTAATTCTGAGTCATACTCATGATAACCGTGCGCAGAGTCGATCCCAAACGAGTCGCCAACAGATTCGATAAAATCTTCAACTTTGGGTGTTTCAACGCCAATTATTGAATTTTTTGATTGTTTGTGGCATTTACGAGACTTATTGGCCTTTTTATTCATCACACAGGACTTCCGTTTCTTTTTGTTATCATTACCTGAGACCGGTTTGCCAAAACGTAAACATCCGGTTTCCTGGTTATCCAGACGGACATCGTTAATAATCGCGTCCGTAGGCCTTTTACTAGTTTCGTTCGACTCAAACTTAAAGTATTCATGGCATGGCATGGCAAGTCATCCTGTAGCAAAATGACAAGATTTCTAAGATCATCCATCCCAGGCTTTGAATTAGAGTAATCGATCAGACTAACAAAAGTCAAACCTGCGGCTTGACAACTGAGACTAATTATCGTAATCGAAAGTAGACCAAGACCAGTTAAAGGCCTCAGTAGATTATCTATATAAAAATTCAACCAGTTATGATAAATAAAGTAATATCACCGTGGCGATGAGCATAGGTCCATTTCAAACGAGAAAAAAGACATTGTACCTACCGTATTGATTGCTTATATGTGTCATGCGCATGAGCATGCGTGCCATCATTATGCACGTGAAATTTTCACTTAACGTTGAGCGATTGAGCATATTTACGTAAACAAAAGAGAACATGCAGTATAAATCCGAGATTGCCCGAAGGGCATATAGTGAAATCTCGTTGAAAACTTTCCAATATATCACATGAAAGCCTAGCCAATACTTAGTACTTGGCCAAAAATTCAATATACCATGACCATGGAAATCTTGAGCTAGTTAAACTGAAAGTAGACCACTACAATTTAACATCATCCGCTTAACTGTCACTGCACACAAAACGACTATTTTTAGAATTACCCTTCCGCATGAAAATGATCATCTCACAAAATCTGAAAGAAAATGGAATTTCAGACATCAAATTCCACGTGAAAATCATAAATCTAGTCAAAAATGGGCATGCAAAACCCCCTAAATTTCTAAAAATAACACGGACTACATTCGAATAAAACGTATTAGTGGTCGGAGTCGAGAATTGTACCTTCTGGATTGTTAACGAGCTAAAAATTGACGGAGGGACGGACATTGGTGACGACAATGCATTTCAGGAGGGCATAAAAATGAAATGGAAGTGAACATTTCTTGCCATTCCAATATTGGTTATAATTCTATCATAGCTCGACATGCTATACATTAAATATCCAACATGATAATCAGATCATATCTTTTGTTACAGCCTTCAACAATACTGCTGCCTATGCCCCACGTGTCATTAAACACCATTATAATTATCTTCATGACTAATTCCTCATGTTTACAGCAAGAGACTTGTTACAGCTTACATGGGAAATATTCTTCTTCTGTGGTTCTTCTTCTGTAAAATTCTTCTTTTGTCAGTTGTTTCTTTAAAGTGAAGAGCGACGGGCTGTTAAGGCTTCATCTGTGTCTTTTAAAGTCTTTGAATGGCATTTAGCAATTGTGAGTACGATATATAGACACAGCTTTATGGAACAACAATCACTGGTTAAAGTTTTATGTAATTTCTATTAATAAAAGACTCCAATACCAGCAATAGTTGTTTATTTAATCTTCAATTAATCTTTTTTAATTCATTTACTTTACTTCAATTATTTTACTTAATCAGCCTGTATGTTATTTTAAGAATTATATACCTCTTATTGTACCTGTTAAAATTTAATGTAATGTATCAATAAACCATTTTCTCTTGTGTGTTCTTAATAATAAGCATTAATGTATATATAGTTTGCCCATCACTTCTTCTCATTATGTGCCTGAGGACGACGGGGGAAACACGTCGAAACGTTGCATAAAACTTTAACATATCTGTGTCTTTTATTGTAATTCTTTTTGACGTTCATCGGGGGCTAAATCTTACATGTTCAAAACACCTGGACCCACTCCAGCAATTAATTTTGAAATCCTCTTTATTTCTCTTTCTTGCCTATTTTTGACTAATTTTTGGTCTAGATTTGGAATTTGATGTCTGAAATTGCATTTTCTTTCAGATTTTGTGAGATGATGAGAGATTTTCATGCGGAAGAATAATTCTAAAAAGAGTCGTTTTGTGGGCAGTGACAGTCAAGCGGATGTTGATAAAATGTAGTGGTCTAGTTCAAGATTTTCATGGTCATGATATATTGAATTTTTGCGTCCAGGCTTTCATGTGACATATTGGAAAGTTTTTGAAGGGAATTAACTAGATGTAATAAGATCACAATAATATCACACCATCAACAACCATAATGGCCACTGCCATCGTGCATTGAACCATAACGAGCCACAAGCATTCACAACAAAATCAGGTTTTTACATAAAATGATCTGGTCTAACCAGGCACCGACAGAATTAGATTTCAGGGAAGGGAGGGTGGATTTTCCCAAATGTACAAGGGGGCTTTGTTTGCATTATGGTGAATATCCTATCGGTCTTGCATCCTATCAGACATGCATTGTCACTGATTAGCCATTCGGCTCGAAATGTTGTCTTCGTACTTAATTTGTCAAGTAAATTGACACAAGTAAAGCGATTGAAAGGAAACCACATTCTGGAAGTCTTAATCAATTTTGTATAGTGATTAGGGTAATTGAAAGTTACTATTCAGGCACTGGCACAGGGTTAAAGTTTTGTTTACAACTATTGTGGTGTTAATATTAAGTAAACTAAGTAATAGAAAGTAATATTGAAAGATAGACCTAAATCTTGTATATTGTATTTCATCGGGTATGTTATAAGGTATTATAGATTAGCCAAAGGGAGGTAACACATTATATTATATAGTTTTATGTGGTCATGATTGTTGTTGGTGTTAGATGGTGATGAGAACATAGTCTCATGAAAGCATTGGCTTAGGTCATAAAAGTAAAGATTTATGATACAACGAAGTGTAAGTGAAAGGTTAATTAGATATGTTAACTAGGGATGTCTCTGTAATAGTATTATTTCTTTAGCTGAACTACCTGAAAATATAACAGTCAACGTTCTTCTGATATATCAATAATCATCTTAAGATAAAACCTGTATTGTGAAACAAATTTTTTTTTATATACCTATAGAAAATAAGACGCACTAATATGAATAGTTATTGTAGGAAATACAAACTTAAAGAAGTCACACGAGCTCTTCTAGAATGAAACAGATGGCCATTAATGTGACTTCGAGAGTTGCAATCACAGGAATTTTGTTTTCGTTATTTTATTTATCAGATGCAGTCGGATAGTGGGATGCAAAATTCCTTTTCATTTTAAAACACGAAGAAAACAAAGTGATATATTATATTTTCGAAGGAACAAGGCCGTCACCAAATACATCAGCTCCAAATAAGCTGTGTGCCGAACTTTTGTCCAAAACTAAAAACAACGACCCTTTTCAGGGACACTGACAATCTCCTAAAAAGAGTGAAAACAGCCTTTTTATAAAACTAATTCAAAATTAATTAAAGAAAAAAATAATCTCAAGCTCACTACCCCCAAACTGTTATACTGTCCTTAACGTGTTACTCTATTCTTTCATAGTTACTTCCCTTACATAACTACAGGTAAATTGAACAACAGACGATAATTATATTATTTAGGTATAATTTAATGAATTTCCTACTTCGTGTTTGAGGGAATTATGCGATTTTTGTACATTTCTTGTATTTCTGAGGATTACTTACAAATATTCAAGACTTAAATCTACCTCCCGGAATGGTCCTTCTACCCCTTTAACTAACTTGCAAATCGATTTTTATTTATAGATCGATTTTTGTGATCTCAGATATGATGAGTATGAAACTCTTAGGATCAAAATTTTTAAATAAATTACAATATACAAAATGAATTCAAATATTGAGCACTAGAAAATAAATATTTGAATACCGGTAATGAAAAAGAGACAGTCAAGGCAAGAGTAATTTTGGAAAATTATTTATCCTAAAAATTCGTTTAATTCTAAAAGTTTTATGGTAGCACAAGCTAATTTTGTATTTTGTGAGTCGAATGATAGGCAACTGGACAAGTTTGGAAAATAAACAACGCCAGCACGAAACAAATAATATAACATTGTGATCAGTTCCCTCCCTTGTTTGTAGCCCTACGTTCCCATTCGTCATGATTGTTGTGTAATTTAAGCAGATGACTGTGTATGCTAGCTTTTAAAGACACCTAATACTACCCTTCATTATGAAATACTAACTTATTTATGACTGATGGACTCCCATATGTGAAAATTCGTGCCAATATGTTGTTTGGATTTCGGGTTTCCTTCTGCGGTTCGGATCGTTGGTTGGTTGGCTACACTTGGTTTATTTATAGTCCTTTTTGGAAAGCAAACGTTTCTGAAATTAGAACGCTATCTGTTTGTACATGTTACTATTAAAACGAGATAAGCAAGCCAAAGTCCTAAAGTAGTAACGAATTTTGCAGGAGTAAATGTAGGCCTATATTTTTCTAAATATCAATTTGTCAAACATCAATCATGCGATTTTGTACAGATTATTCGAAATCCTTTCAGCTTGAACATTGTAAACTGTTCATTGTTGCTAGACAACAAAACGCAAATATTGTGAACATCAATATTTATCATTTGATATAAGCTATTTTGAAATTTAGTTGTATTATTTTCAAATTTGATCCAACCCTCAATTTAAATAATGATATCCATTACTTATTGTATGCTAAATTCTTAAGGACACAATAGATTGCTTCAACAATGTTGAAATAAACTAGAAAATCCACAACATTGCCATGTTTTGATCACAAAATTGAGTTACAAATGTTGGTCAAACATTAATTTTATATGTAACACTTCATCTATGTCAGAAAAAGAGTAAATGAACTGAGTGGGGCCTACTCTGATCTGGCAGGGTTGGTTCATGTGATCCAGATACCTTATAAGTTACCTTATCCACTGGATTTTCTTCATGTGGAATTTGAAAATATACACTACGAAAACACTCAAAATGCTAGGCTCTTTGTCTCAGTTACCACGCGACTATTTTAAATTGCAGTCTGAATGAAAAAAAACACCGCGATTGAAGACGTCCTATCAAGAACCTAGATACATATCTCGTTACTTGCAATTTGTGAAAAAGAGATGCACGTCGCATGGATACCAATGGAATGTCCCCTCAACGCTATTCCATCGATCAGAAAAAGTGAAAGAGACTGAGATGTGAAACCGTGACTTTACTAAAACAACTTTTGTTGTATAGAATCTAAATTCTATCGCAGAGGTTTAGCTCTAGGTCTAGAGGACGAGAGTTTGTAGATCTTTTGATGATTTTGAAAAAGTTGTTCTTATCTAATCAGACCATTTATTCCTTGTGTTAATAAATCGAAAACGAGAGTTTATTTAATGGATTACAAAATAGATTTATTTCATTGATATACCTATGCCTTTGTTTAAATCTATAGGCGTACGATATGACCCTACTTTCATACAGTTTACACCTTTCCTCAAACGACATACGTATTGACCAAGTAAATACACTAATGAAAAGAAACTTCCAAAATATTTTTACGTTTACTTTTTATCCAAAGTTGATAAAAACGATTCTTTTTATCTTTGCTTATATCTTTATAGTAGTTCTTTTTAGAAATTTACTATGTCTGTTTTCTCTTTGATGAAGAGCGAACAAGTTTTTATGTAGCCCATTACATACCCTTGAACAAAACCGACTAATATACATCTACTCAAGCGCTTAATAACGAGACAATTTTAAATTACTAAACATCTATATAAAAGGTAGAAAAGCTGAAGAAAACTGTCAAAATTGTAGACTAACTTTGAACTGGAGGTCTTAATCGTAATATACTCAACTACATCAAAGACATCGTCAATTGGGACACGCAAGGGTGGCATACTAGTCGCAATCGTGTCAAATGTAACGGGTAGGTGAAGAAGCAATCTACGTGACGGGTGCTTTGTGACGACCGGACATTGAGTGAGGGTCTCGATACACACAAACACTTCTAAAGACACGATTACCGTCTTCACACGACTACGTCACAAATACTTACTATTCAATTTCGACTGAAGAACGAACGCCTTAAGAATTCAATAAAAATGTCATCTTGAACTCGTTTGAATCACTTAAACCATGATTCCGCATAATTCATTCCATTAAAGCAGAGGATTTCGCGTGAAATATGTTTAACATTATCTGAAGAATTGCACAAGTCGATGTATCTACTAATTTAATTCAATGCAAAAATGAAATGGAAAAGTCTCATATAAGATATAGAAATATCTATTAAATTTCATAGTTAGCTAGGTTACAAGCACAACTGTATGATATACACAGTGACATTTACAAGTGACTTCTACAGAAACCAAGATCGAATATTACAGAAATTCTCTCATATAATCCTATCATCGTTATTTATGTTTTAATTGATTAAATGTTTTGCAACACCAGATGCGCTTGGCCTTAAATAAAGTTGAGGGCACTTTTGATGTTGAAGTTTTCGTTTTGTTTCGTATAGCCGATTTATCCTTTAGTTACACCTTTTTGTCTGACAGCCCCGCTCTTCAGAATGTATCTTAACCTGGTCGACATGTAGTAGATAACTGCCATGGATAACTGTTCAGCACGTAATCCCTTCTTGAAATTGACCAATTAGTGAAGAAAAGTGAAGTTCTTTTCATCATTAAGTTTTCAATCCGTATAAAGATTGTATGTAAAACACTCTAAGAATAAAATTTGTATTCTTGGAGATAGAAAAGAGTGATGCTCTTATGTCAAGTTTAGACATTTTGCCCTGAAGCAACGTGTATACTTTGATAAGTTCATCTCATGCCAAACCATAAACTGAATATTAATATCAGATGATCGCTATCATTATGAGAATTTCTTATAATAATTTAGGTTTGGTAGATACGCGATATAAACATTATTTATTCATTTAAATAATATTTGAAATCTAATCAGAGAGTAGAATCCGGAAGATCTATCTTGTCGCGCACCGAAGTTCGCACATACCAGGTATTCAGGAAGAATATGATATATTTTACCTGAATTGTTATATTATCGTAATGTGTAGACAAAACTCATTAAGGTCGAGAGGACAAACACTGCTGGGTTCAAGGTCTTTCGAGAGAAAATAGTTCAAATGAGCTTAAAACATGAAACCGTCTTATATTTCAAATCTGTTCACATACACCCAATCTACAAACCAATTAGTTGAAAACACATCACACAAATGACTTTAAAGTCAATCATGTCTTTGAAAGCAAGGTTCGCCTTTCAGACAACTTAGTAAATATGTACCTTATTCGACCTCACTCAAGACCTCTTTTCTAGTTTATTTTTCTCGTGACAGTCGCATGCAGGACACACGCTGGACGACGAACGTGTCGGCTCAATTTTCTATGTGCACTCTTCTGTTTGAAGACTATTTCTATTGACTTAGGGTTTAAAGTTTGAAATATTTCAAAGACCTTCTTTATCTGCGATATTTTTGACACTTGAAAGAAGTAGCAAACAGTCATTTTCCACGTTTAGATTTTATCTGCATATCTACTGATGTATGTGGCAGCAACTTTGCAAGTGCATCACGAAAGTTACTTCAGATTTTCAGAGCTCACTTTTTCTACGGAACATGTAGTTCATAGTAAGATTCGACTCCAAAGCACAATTCATATCTGCCTTACCACCACTCTAACAGATCACATATTAAAAGAGTCACGAATTTTATTGTTTTCCAAGGATCCATTTTCTATCAATCATGGGTTATAAGAATAGTTAAATTTTAAAAAAAGGTTACTACATAAATCAAAAAACGTTAATATAGAGAATGAAGTAACAGTAATTGAACTCATAAAGTTCTACGATTGTCAAAGTCAAGTGAAATTTAACAATGAAATCTTCAAATCTCCACCAAAAGCTGTGATATATTTGTTAACAATTGTTTGTTATGTTGATTTAGAATATTTGTTTTAGATGAAATGAGGTGTCAGAAATCACATTTATCAATCTGTATCGGCGATAAAATATGTTTTTATTACAGGTTTTATTTAATACGTGGATTAAAAGATATTTATCTCATTTCATTTATATCAAAATTTATTTCAAATGTCTCCTGTAGCTTTAACGTTCCTTTTAATTTGACCTCATTCGATCGTTTTAGACACAGTTGTTTTTCTGTCTGTAGAACTATAAAGAATCATGTTATTAAAAGTTTTTCTTTGCATTAAATATTCCCTCGACGTATTGAGGGAACTAAAAGCTACAGGTAGTCCATCAGGTCTTTTAATCTCAGACAAATGCTGTCGGTGTTTATCAAACCAAGTCTATAATTGGCTTTTATCATATATATTTCCAAATGTATTTTTATAACACGATTTGCAACAACCTGAACTGCTGACGACTTCTAACAAGTTTCTCTGTAAAATGCCAACGCATTGATAATCAGTCGATCATTGCAACAAAAGACAAATATCATCATTTCATCACCTACTCTCTAACAATAGAGGTGAGAATTTTATCACTCTATTCGGACCTTCTTTATTACGTCACAAGACTTTCGTGATGACATTCTGTGGCCATCTTAAAACTGCTTATGCCTCAAATAGAACGTGGACAATAGCTGATCAACGAAGGTGAAATTTGCCCAAGGCTTGACTGTTATCTTCCGCGTGAGACATATTATAAAGGACATGGGTCAGTTAAATAGATTATATTCATCGTAAAGTGGTTGTTCAGGTAGTTCAAGAGATCTTACATAATGATCCATGTTTGACGTCTAATTTGGTTGATGGGCCATTTTCCAGTTGAGGGTCAACGTTTTCTAATCAAAACAGTAACACGTGTAAAACTTTCATTCATTTCGTTCTTCGTTCTGTTTATTGATTCAAGTCCGTTTTTGAAGACAGTGAACATGGTCATTTTTTATGAAATTTGTCATTAGTTGTTATCATGATATAAGCACATGCATTGAAATGAACTGTTATCTTTGCAATCAAAACCACGTTCGTGATTATAACCATTCCACAAAACCCAAAACTTCAACATCGCAAATACCTTTTGGTGTATTAAAAGCACACACCTCGAGCAGGAAATCGGAATGTGACAGGGGTGTGAACGTCCTTTTAAATCTCTTTTAAAATCGCTTTTAAATCTCGATAAGAACAGAAAACGCCACAATGTTTGTTGTTTAAATAAAATAATTGTCTCTGTTGATCCTAGAAGCTTTTAGGGATAATTGGTATAAAAAAGCCAACAGGGTAAAATCTTTATAATTTTATGATATTCTGCGGCATGCAACACTTTACCTCATAACAAGCATTTCATCTGTACAAGATAACCAACAGCATCTTTATCGAGGGAAAATTTGCTAGGATTGTGTAAAAAAAGGTTTTAGTGAAAGAAACGGAAAAACTCTTGGCGAAGACGTTCCATAACTGTCGATTAACTTATTAAAACTTCACGATTAAACATCCTTAGATTTCCAGAAATACAACTGAGCAGTAAAAGAAAATTGATTCATCAATCAGTCAACTGACACTTTAGATTCAGGATTGAAAAATTTAAACCAAGTCACCAACAATTAAATATCAGCTCAGATTCATGCATTTTTTCTCTTAAATATTCGTCGCGTGTCGAGTAAGACATTGTTCTCTAAATCTGGGCTTTTGTTTAGGAGTTTTTAAACGGGCTGATAAGAAAAATAGCGAAATTGTATATTAGTGGTAAATTTTATCGCTGTATTTCAATACAACCTTCATTCTTGTGTCGCTTTTTATTTCTCTTCTGAAAGGGGCGTGTTTGATTACTATCATAGCTCAAATTAACAAGCTACTTTTGACTTTCAAAACATGTTAAACCCAATCCTGTCATTTAAATATCAGAAGTAAAAAGAGTGATTTCATTATATTAGCAGCGTCTGTTATCTAAGAACTCTCTGTATGACAAAATGTATATAATAAGTCGTATAAAATATTTTCACATAATACATGTAGTTGTAAATTTAAAGGGTATCATACTTGATAATTACAAGCTTTCGCGCAAATTTATTGAAGCCGAATGCTGGTATTTCCATTGTTTTTTACTTGCCAATCGACAAACATCATTTTCAGAAATATGTCATGAAAACGAAATAAAAATTGCTATTAATTTGGTCAGTTTGAATAGAAGGGGAGCGGGGTCCAGAGCTGTTTATCGTTTGAGATGATATATTTTGATATATTTTTTACCTTATCATCAAAGTTGATAGATATTGAAACTGACACTCATTTTATTATTCATATTAAGACACCAAAGTATTATTTAACCTTTTATTTTATATCATATACATATCTATTTCATATTTATCTTTTGTGCCATTCCTTTGTTGACAAACATTAATGCTCTTACGTATCCTTTAAGGAAATTAAATCTGACAAAAGTATTAAAAAATTTCAGAGAAAATATTTTGTCTCGACATATATTACCGTATTTTTAGTGTGAAATGCTATCTATTTCGACAAAAAGCCCAACCCAAAAGAGAGAAATCGTCTCGATTTTAACTGCAAGAAACGACTGCGTCTTGCAGTAACACACGATCCACGTTCGTCGTCCAACAGAAAATCAGTTTTCCAATGTCATTGCAAGAGCCTGACCTTTTCTATTTATTACCACATTCAGAGCCCTTGATCTATTACATTACCCACCCGGCCCTTTATAAATCCTTACAATTTTATTTTAGGTTTTCCCTGCAATCATTTTCATGTTGGATAATATAGCCTGACTAAATATTTTAAAGAGTCATATAAAGAGTCATCTTTAAGATGAATCATTTCTTATTTCCTACGATAATTGCGGTGTGCCACTCTGAATTAATTTCACCAAGCTTTTTTTCGTATAGGACGTTCCTCTGAATAGTGTGATGATAATAATTGTTGGGATGGGATAGGATGCTATAAAATTACATTGAGTTTATCCCACTTATTTATTGTCGCCACTTTGATTTAGGAAATTCTGAATTTATATTTTCTAAAGAAACTACACATAATTATTTTGATATGAATATTGATGCCCTAGTCAACTAGCTCGTTATAATAAAATAATAAATAAATGGATTACAGACTTCTTATATGCTAAATATTTCCACTAGGTCGTATTTCACCAATATACTAGTCTACTGAGGTAGGGTTATCCAGTTTTCATCTCAATCTGAGATTCATTGTGTACAATCTGTTCGTTCGTTTGGACACAATGCTTTCTCATAGCGAAGGGTTTGTCGTGTTCTTTGACTAAAGTTGCCTCATTTAATTTTAAGGACTTTCATAGATAGATTTCAGTCGTATTTAAATTGCCTATTTGTCGTCTCTCTGCAAATTATATGTTATCACTATATCAACACTTGTACAAGTTTAAAAATTCAATACAGAAGTAGTTTTAACACTTGAATCTCTCTTTATAGTATTTATTTTATTAGGTTTATAAACACACCTGGTAGTATATAAGGTATAAGTATTATATGATCAGGACAAAGATTCAATATTTTCCATAACTTGATCGTCTGTAAAGACAGTGTACAGTCAAAAATATATTCTTAATATAATTTTTTTTTATCAAAATCATCCGAATGAAGTTCAAGGAAAGTGTATGGTCATTTCAGATAATTTGGTTTTAAAATCTGATCCTGCGTTTTAACCTGACTGGCATCACGATGTTGGCTGGGAACGTGTAAATGGGACTTTTAACGACTTTACGAATCACAAGATCTGAAATCAACTCATAGGTTTTCAACGACTCGTCGCTTCTGGGAGAATTTGCTGGTTTAGATCGACCAGTGCACACAACTGAAAAAATCACACTTGCGACCAGTTGCTCATTTTCTTCATTTTAACAAAATTTGGATCTGAATGCTGACCTGAGCAATCAGAATCTGCTATCATCCAAGACCGCAATTGCTAGAAGGCGATCTAGTGTTCAACAATTCGACTCTTCGTTGTTCGTCAGTAAATCGTAGTTCCCTTTTCAATGAATTTTAATTTAAGTATTTGTGGGATTCCAAACTTTGATTGAGTAATATCGAATTAATGTTGGAAAGGTGCGAACTTTTTAATTAAAATCTATACCGTTTTAATCAAATCGCTGTAGACTTATTTTATAAGAGAAAGTCGCACCACGCCCCGAAAAAAGAGTAAAATTTCTAAGTATTAGATCATATATCTTGATCTCTGACTAACAACGACTTCCAAAAAATATATCAACGGATTTTCTATAATTACTTTTCTTCGTTTCAATGGCAAGTAATTGACAGATATTTATACTTGTGCAAGAATGTCACCTTTCCTTGTTCAGGTGGATATAGGGAGCGTGACGTCGCATGTGTTAAACGCTTAATTGGGTGCAAATTTCACACAATCGACAAACGGATATAAGTATTTGCCTGGTTTGAATCTATTGTGTAAAAAAGATTCATTCAAATACCAGTCAGTCAAAAACAACAAATCCTTATTTACTTTGATATGTCTTATAACTTATAGACGATGTCTTTTACGGCCAATATAAAAAGGCAACGCCACAGTCGGCTGCCTTGCGGCATACCTTTTGTGTTTTGATAATTTTTTTCTATTTGCCCTACCAGCATGGTATTAAAGTTTCTATTTAGATTTAATTGTTCTTTAACTTAAACTTGTATGAGATATATGTTTTAATAAAGTAGAAGTCAGACTCTATCTTTCCGTTTTAGAAAAGTTCAATGTGGGCGCTCAGCTAGAATTTTACTAGTAATGTTATAATAATTGTTTTTATTGTCGAGAAAACTTGTTTGAAGTTTTTATGAGAAAAATGAAATAAAAATATCGAAAATGTTGTTTTTATATCGTGAGAAATGTGGTGTGAAGGTAAAAGTAAAGGAAAATGTCCTAGATGGGCCTTGTTTCATATTTTTGATCTTTTAAATACCCGAGATAACTATTGGCAAAACGCAGAAATATTTTATTCGGTTGTTTTAAACAATTGCTTATAGTTATTGTGTCGAACACGAGGTATAATAGAGACTAATGTCAAGACGAAACGAATTTGACCATGATAATGAAGCGAGAAGAGAAAACAATCAGTTTAATTATTTGGAGACAAGATAGAAAGGTACAATGAAAATAAATTGGTAATTTGATCAAGATAGCTAATTAAATCAATACGACAATTATATTCTAAGTCCCATCAATTCAAAGTGTCATACTCCTCAGGTGTGAAGACCGTTAACATTATCTGACAAGACATGCGCGACCTTTCAACATTTACTTTTAAAGAGAATGTTCACCCTGATATCACAATTTCACTAAACATTTATTCGCTCTGCATCTCTATAGTTCAAAATCGGCAAAATGGAAGTATGACTACGAAATAAATTTTGCGGAGAGTTTAACTTCTTTTTTATAATATGCTTTCCTAAAATAGGCTTGTGAAGGTGCTGATACTTTTTTTAAGAACTAGGTTTGTTGCAAATCAAGTTGTACCATTGAAGTTATGATCTCTTATTCCAAAGAAATGAAAAAGTTAGCTTGAAGATATTCAAATCGGGACATGTCTATAATTAAAGTCTTTGAATGGCATTTAGCAATTGTGAGTACGATATATAGGCACAGCTTTATGGAACAACAANTCACTGGTTAAAG